>NW_006208436.1:1118599-1121257 GCF_000334495.1 Tupaia belangeri chinensis
ACACCCACCCCCCCTAAAGAAAAAAAAAAAAAAAAAAAAAAAGAAAGAAAGAAAGAAAGAAAGAAATACACAGAAACTGGTAAAGCATTTTCTGCCTGTGAGCGTGTTTCCAGAGGAAGTTAACACGTGTCTCTGTGTGAACTATTAACAGATGGAGAAGATCCACTCTCAATACAGGCACCATCCAATCAATTGGGGCCTGTATAGAACAAAAACAGAAAAGACAAATCGGTCTCTCTCTTTCTCTGTCTCTCTCAACACACTTGTTTCCTTGCACATCAGAACTCCAGACTCTTCAGAATTTACACCTGTCCCTCCAAATCTTGTAAGAATTTCAGGCTTGGAGTAGGTGTTACACCATCAGCTTCTCTGGTTCTGATGAAGCTGATGGTGTAAGACTTAGACTGAGCCACACTTAACAGCATCCTAGGATCTCAGGCTTGCAGAGAGCCTGTTGTGAGACTTCTCAGCCACCATAACCACATGAGCCAAGTCCCTAATAAGCCCTATCTCATATATCTATACCTATATCATCTATATCTATATCTATATATCTATATCTAAGTCTATCCTTTCTGTCTCGCTAAAGAACCTTGACTAACAATACATCTGATGCTCCCCGTCATGAAAGCTTTACTGTCTCTCTGTATGTCCACCCTAGGTGACTGGATATTCTAGGTAAAATGCATCGTTTAGAAGTTTAAGCTCCTTTTGTTTATAGTGGCTCCATCATGACTGATGTGAGAATGGACAAGGGCTTAGATAAACCTTGCTGAAAAATACGTGACTGATAAACCACTCCATGGCTATTGGAGGATGTTACTCTCTTGAGGGCTACAGTGGCTGCTGGTCAGAGAATTGTTTTCTCTCTTTGAAATAAAGAAAAACAGAAAAACTGCAAGCTTCACTATTATTTTCCTTCTCACTACATGGTCCTAAATAGGAAGGGAAAATCAAGTTCCTAACTTGTAATTCATTTCTCGGAAGCTATTAAATATGTGCCAGTGACAAAATATGGCTTAACTAACTCATGTATAAATTTAACCCATTTATATATAACCAATCTTCAATCTCTAATGGCCATTTTAAAAAAAATAAAAATTCTTAGATGGTTACATGGAATAAAGCACTCTGCAATTTGGATTAATAAGTATTAAATTATACTTGAAGCAATTGACCAAATGATATTAGTAGATATTAAAGTGACAGACATTGCCATGTAAACAGTGATCACTTAATCCATCAGTCGAACAGTCTGCATTCTAAAAATTCTGACTAACTAAGTAAAAATTTCTGTATGGGAAAATTTTCTTCAGGGAGTCACTATCAGAACTGAAAGGAACATACTAAACTCTATTAAAATGTATTTTTATTCTGTTGAAATGTTTAAACTAACTAAGAGGAATAAAATTATCGCAATTAGAGTTTTATAAGATTTGTTGGGTCCCAGCCGCAGTGATGCAGTTGGTAGTATACTGAAGTATAGTCAACCATGGTTCAGATCTCAAACCCAGTTAACCTGAAAAACTGTGGGTTCATACCCACATACCCAGGATCTTGACAAGCAGGAGGACTGGTGGAAGGTGATATTGATGTTAGAGACTCTGTTGACATTGGTCTCTCTCGCTCTCCTCTTGTGAATAAGAGCACATGGGACCAGCAGTTAGCGTAATGGCTATGTCGCTGGACTCCCACGTAGTCGACTGCAGTTTGAGTCCTGGACCCAGTGCCTTAAACTCACGACGGGCGCGTGTGTGTGCATGCCCAAAATACCAACAGGAGAATAGTGGAGAAGGGATGGTGGCGTGGCCATCCCCCCTGGGGGGTGATTTCTCACTTTCTGTCTCTCTGTCTCTCTCTGTCTTCCTGGCGAGCACACGTGCCCTATAGCTAAAAACCTCTCAAAAAAAAAAAAAAGAATAAAAATAAATAAATAAGAGCACATGCTCTCTGTCACAAATAAAAATAAATACATTTGTAAAAATCGTGTTGACAGATTTTGACCATTGGAACATAAAGTCCGTGTGCACATATATCAACATAAATAATCTTAGAAATAATAATTGTTAATATTGGGTGGGTTGTCAGAGAGTTATAATCCATTTTTGCATAGAAATATACATCACGACTTTTCTTTTCTTTTTCTTTTTTTTTTTTTTTGAGAGTTTTTTTTTGCTATAGGGCGTGTGCTTGCCAGAAAGACAGAAAGTGAGAAATCACTCCCCAGGGGGGATGGCCATGCTGCAATCCCTTCTCCTGCATTCTCCTCTTGAGATTTTGGGCATGAACGCACATGCACCCAGCGTATGTTTAAGCCACTGGGTCCGGGACTCGAACTGCGGTCAACTACATGGGAGTCCAGCAACATAGCCATTATCTCACATCATGACTTTTCTGAATGTCAAACACTAGGCTCAAGCTACCATTTTAGAGATCATCCTTTCCCATAATGAAGAAGTGGAAACTGGAGTTAAGAGAAGTTATAAAATTGCTAGTCATTGTTAAAACTAGCATTTAAAAATGTTTAATGTACAAAGAAAACATAAAAATCATTATTTGTATAAGTTATTATTTTTTGTTGGAGAGGTTTTTGCTATAGGGTGCGTGTGCTCGCCAGACAGAGAGAGAGAGAGACAGAGAGACAGAAAGTGAGAAATC
>NW_006208436.1:1121886-1131229 GCF_000334495.1 Tupaia belangeri chinensis
TTTTTTTTTTTTTTTGAGAGTTTTTTTTTGCTATAGGGCGTGTGCTTGCCAGAAAGACAGAAAGTGAGAAATCACTCCCCAGGGGGGATGGCCATGCTGCAATCCCTTCTCCTGCATTCTCCTCTTGAGATTTTGGGCATGAACGCACATGCACCCAGCGTATGTTTAAGCCACTGGGTCCGGGACTCGAACTGCGGTCAACTACATGGGAGTCCAGCAACATAGCCATTATCTCACATCATGACTTTTCTGAATGTCAAACACTAGGCTCAAGCTACCATTTTAGAGATCATCCTTTCCCATAATGAAGAAGTGGAAACTGGAGTTAAGAGAAGTTATAAAATTGCTAGTCATTGTTAAAACTAGCATTTAAAAATGTTTAATGTACAAAGAAAACATAAAAATCATTATTTGTATAAGTTATTATTTTTTGTTGGAGAGGTTTTTGCTATAGGGTGCGTGTGCTCGCCAGACAGAGAGAGAGAGAGACAGAGAGACAGAAAGTGAGAAATCACCCCCAGGGGCAATAGTCACACCACAATCCCTTCTCCTCCATTCTCCTCTCGGGATCTTGGGCACACACGCACACGCGCCCGGCGTGACTTTTAAGCCACCAGGTCCGAGACGCGAACCACAGTCGACTATGTGGGAGTCCAGCAACATAGCCATTACGCTAACTGCTGGTCCCATTGTATAAGTTATTTAAGCATAAATTTCACTTGTTTCAAAATAAATACATAGCATAACTGAAGAGCTACCCCTAATGGTCTTCTTACAGGGAAGTTGCTTAAGAGGTAATCACAGAATTCATTAAGTTCGAACAGCTTTTAGACATCAAGTCAATAACCAGATGGAGATTTCCTATACTCGTCATACTAGCTACAGTGTTGTTCCCAGAGTAGCTTCAGGGTCCTGAACATTGAAGAACATGATATTGTATTGTCTATTATCCATTTGTTCATACATTCCTTCATTCATTGAACAAATATTAGTTGATTGAATAGGATAAATCTGAGGCTATGCACAGATATGGGAAGGTAAGAATGACAGCAGACATATCCCAAGGATTCCACATCCCCTGGCAAAATGGAGATAGAGCAATAACCAAGGTAAGCAATAGATGTGAGAGCAATCCATAAGAAAAGCACTCGACCCATGATAGCAAGCTCAGCATCGTCACATGAGGACAGAACTCCTTACTGAAGACAGTAAGAATATATGAAGTATGACTCAACAAATGGAAGGGAAGAAAAGATGTTGGCAGAGGAGAACGTGTGTGCAATGGCATGAAGGTCTGTAAAGAACTCTTAAGTAGCTCTACATAACTGCAGCATAGAATCAGGTAGAGGAACAGAGGGAAAGCTGAAGATGCAGGTGCCAACTGGAGCATGAAGACTTAAATATTATCCAAGAATTTTAAACATCGTTAGAGAACGTGAATGTAATTAATATGGCCACCTCCATGTTGCTTCACTTCACATTCAGATGAAATAAATCAACAGGAAGGGTCTGACTTAATTGGAGCCTCCATTCTCTCCACGATTCAAAAGAAGAAGCCGCATGGTCACTTTATGTTTAGAATATGGCATTTATTTCATTCACAAAAAGGAAATGCATATAGTCTTTGTTTGCCAAGAAAGACATTAGGATTATAATTATTCATAGCAAAATGGGGATCTGGAAAGGACATGTGTGAGTGGAAGGGGAGTGCTGACATTATTTATCTGATGCTGAGGAAGTACACAGGACACATGAACTGCTGAGTAATAGCTGTGGGAAGAAGGGAGGGGAAGAACACTGGTAGGTGGGTTCTGAATGGAGATACGGGGGATGTTCTAAATCCTGAGCTAAAGACAAAAGTTTCATGTCGATAAGCAGAAAAGAAACTTGGAAGTCTGAGTAGGAGAATAGACAGGTTGGTTCTCACCATTTGAAGGGACTATGGAATAGCGCCTGGGGTTGGACGTATAGGCCAACATTTATGTATAAACCAGAAAAGATATTGAAAGAAGTGATTATCATTTGGATGAAAGAAATAAAGATTAATAACAAGAAGAATGATAGGGAAAGAGAAGATTATTTAGAAAATACTAACTGGCAGTATCTGTTTCAAAATAAACTATCCTCTGCCTCTAACACCCACATGAAAGTGAAATAAAATTTGCCAAAAGGAATTTACCAATTGTCAAAGCAAAAAATTGGCAGCCGTGATTATACTTGCTAGAAATGAACAAAATGAATACTTTCCATGAATCATTCTCAAAGTTGTCCAGTACCATATAATGACTGGCATTCCTATATTTGAACATCTATATTACATTATTTATTTATAGCCTGACTTGCTTTTGCAATGGATCTAAGTCATCTGAAAGAAACTTTATTCATGAAAGCAACAAAAGATAAATTTTAAAAGAATGAGAGCCATGGAAAATAAAGAACCAGACTGAGAATAAGTGAGGACCCGAGGTAAGGCCATCGTGTTGCTCTGATCAAAGTTACCAATCCCTATCACTTTCTTAAGTCACAAATTAACCCCTGGGCTTCCTACCAAAACTATATAGTCTTCTTTTCCTGTGAAGAGAAAGCTAGATATTGTCAGTTCCTCAGAAGTACATGTTTAGATTTTAGATATCAAATTTAAATGGAAGAGTTTATTCAATACATGTTATCAGGGTTGTATCTCTGTATGATTAAGCTCATTAATGAATGGGTTACCCTATAGCCTAGTGGTTAAAGGAACTCTGATCCCACAGGACCAACCACAGTTCTGGTCCCATCCCTGGTGACTTGAAAAACATGCTAAACATATGTGTGTGAGCACCCCAAATCTTGACAGAATGGAGGAGAAATGACAGCTTGACTACACCCTACTCTCTGTCTCTCTATATATATCTATCTCTCCTTCTCTCTTTGGTGAGCACACATGTCCTCTGGTCATAAAAAAGTACATTAAAAAACCCTTGTCTATTCTAAATATTATATAGTATTCTTTTGCACATTTGTCTTTAATATGCTAAGAATATCTGTTACAACTGAGAATGCTAAGGTTAAGTAATTCATCTTTCCAGAATTTCTTTTCAGTAAGTACTTCTAGTGCAATACGTCTAATGCAATACAGATTGTATAATTTGGAAATCCCTATTATCACCATAACTATATCTTTTCATAAGCATATTTAACTTTTCTTTCCAGGCAGGCCTTATCTACTAAATAAACTGATTTGCAAAGTCTATGTACAAAATGCTATGACTTATCATTTTATGAGTTACCTAAATTTTTATTTACACAAGTGTTTGTTACCACCAAAAGACATTTTCAAGCAAAGTAGCATTCGTATTTCAATTTTTATTTAAATTATTTTCCACAAAATATGTGCATATAGATACTAAAGAATTATTATTACAATGTGTATGTGAACAAACCAACTTCACACTGAAATATACTTGATAAAATTATATGAGATATCTATTACTCTTCTTGTTCCTTACTCCTATTATAGACTTAAACCTACTGACATTTCTAGCTCTGTTAATACTTAACACATGAAAATTATGTATCTCACGCATGCACATTATACAACAAAGATCTCAGTTACAACTGACACTTTTTTAAAACTGCAAATGTCTGAGTTCTATGCTAAATGCCATGCCCAGTTAGCCTACACATGATGCCAATGTGTCTTTATTTTATTTCCAAATTATGGAGCAGAAAACTAAAATAGTTTATCTTAATTGTATATCTAAAAGAAACAAATCAAGGGATCTGATCTCTCTGGTTTTAATTATGAAATAAATTAATATAAGAGCCAGTAATTATATCATCCAAATACTCGTTTGATTCTTCCTGTCATGAAAACTTTCAGAAGTCAAGTAAACACAAATTTAAGTTTTAGAATGTTGCCACTTCCTTTTGAAACCAAAATGCTAACTACAGATTTCTAAAATTAGTTGAGGAAGAAAAAAAGACTGGAAAGTCAATAAGAAGAAAGGAGGTTGCTTAATATGATACTGACACTAGAAAAGCATATATTATAAGAATTGGAACTAAGTCTTCTTTAAAACATCTCAAAGTTTCAATATGAAAGCCAGTATTATACATTCATGAATTCAAGAAGAGGAGGCAGGTGACTTCTCTATAGGAGGGCATGTCTTCATAATTATATTTGGCACCTGAGAGAATTTGACAAATTTTTGAGAGAATTTTTGAATGTGTTTAACACTTACTTACTTATTAAGCATAATGAAAATACACGCAATCTAATATTATAAGTTTTAGAAAAAAGAATAAGGACATTGTGGCACTCATTTCCTCATCTGAGAAGTTCTATGGATGGAAGCATCTTCAAGGAAATTCATCTTTTCTAGAATTTCTTTTACCTACACCTTTTTAAAGTGTTATTTATTTATTTAATTTTATTTGTATTACTATTTTTGAATTTGACCAGAGATAGACAGTGGGAGAGAGAGAGAAAAAGGGAAAGTATGAAAGCAAGCCACCAAGTTCAGGACCAGAACCGTGGTCAACCCTGTGGACATCCAGTGCCCTAAACACCAAGTCACCTGCCAGCCCCTTATTTACGATTTATAAAAAGAGAACTCTACAGGATTTTTATCAATTAAAAATGCACATTTATATGCTTCCTTCCTCTGTTAGGCAATTCAGTCAAATCTATACGTTCTAATGAAGGCACTAACCATAAAAAAAAAAAAAAATCCAAGGATCTAGATCTAATGCTCAAATAACAATTCCAAGAATTTCATTCACATCTAATGTTTTAGGGAAAAACAGTACGTATTCCCAGAAACAGAGCTATTTCTGGATTTTTAACTTTGGTACTCTCAGAAATAAACATTCCTTAAGAAATACCACTCTAAGATTCAAAGAATTGATAAGCTAAACTTGTACCATAGAAAAATTCTACAACTATAAACATTTAATCAATGGGTATCTTCAATGATAGTTTTACTACTACAGTCAGATTAAGTTAAGTACAACACACTACACTCGAATGAATCTGAATTTGAGGTGATACTTTAGATTACATAAAATGACTAAGAATTGATTTTTAGCAGGCACAGAAGATGGTGGTACAGTGGTGAAACATGACACTCTGTGAGGCGGTCTCCACAGGGAAGTTCAGGGTCTGTAACCAGATACCTCCCTGTGTACACCTGCACATGTACTTGCACTCTGTTCCATGAAGCTGGGGCTAGAGCATGGTGTCAAGACCCTGTCGGGAGTGCTATCTCTCTTTTTGTCTCTCTCTCTTTCTCTTTAATGGAAATTTTTAAGAATTCAAAACATTAAAAAGAATCATTTCAAATATATTCTTGATTTACCTAGAAAATATTGGTACATTGAATTCAAAAGAAAGAAGAAATTAAAAGTTCACAAAAAAACTCATCTATAGATTGTTTTCTTTGTGAATACTTCAGTAATTGTAACAAAGTTTTACTATAAATATGGTTGATGACATACACAGGTAATTTCTTATGCATATGAGCACAAATAAAAATGTTTGTGTATCTGTACCTTAGTATCTATCTAACTCTGTCTACCTACTTGTCATGTTTACGTGAGTCACATACTCATTTTTGAAGTCCTCATCCAGTCATATTTTAGAGTTAAGGAAAAGTAGGAGATAGATATTTTAAAATGTGGTAGGATACACAATTATTTGCTAAAAATAGAGACTCTATCACTGAGCCCAATGTAATACTCTCTCATTTTTCTTTTCTTTAATCTATTCCTGGATTTAAAGTAACATAAACTATCTCAAATCAATTATTCACATTCTAATTAAAATGAAAAGCAGTATGCTATTTTTTTCTACATAGTCTCTAAAAAGAGGAGAGTTGCAATAGATAAGACATTTCCATGTTTTCACTTTGAAGATGGAAGCTGAATTTCACTCTAGGATTTTCAGTTTACTGATCTGTGAAAATTGTTTGGGGGTAAAATGCTTTATTTATTTCTCAAGTATACCATTAAGTATTAATTGCAAGGATTCCATATAAGGATTCAGTATGTTTTCTAAGTTAAGTCTTTTGAAATTAAAAACATTTATTAATATAATCATTCTCTTTTTTGCTTTCAGCTTAATATCACATGTTCATATTTTACAGACATGTGACTTGAACATAACAAATCTATACAAGTATTTTAAGTATATGTTATTTATATACTCTTGAGGTATTGGATAATTGAAGTACTTGAATAATTATATCTAAGAGAATAAAATCTTAAATTGATATTTTCCAGGTGTATCTATGGCAAAAAATATAAGAGGAAACTCTTATTCTGTCACCAAGGAATTATGGCTTTTTCTTTTCAATAGTGAAGGTACAGATTAGTCTCATTCAACATTTGTGTTTTACCAAATATTAATACCAAGTACTAATTTTAAGCAGCCCTGTTAAAACAGAAAAAGGTGGAATAAAGTAGAAGGTAGAAAATCTCAAACTGAAAGAGGAAGAACCAAAGCTGATATACTGGAGAACTTAGTAAGAATTAGTTAAATCAACTAAGTATAGTCCAACTTATAGCCCTAGGTAAACTGAGTCTCGGTGTGTAGAAATAACTAAACTCATGATGTAGAGGTCAATTTTAGACCATACTTGGCCATAAATTTTCAAGAGGTATTGTCAGAATAGCTATGTGTTTTAAAGAAAAAATAGGTGATTATACTTTATGGGTATATGAGTTTAATACTTATACTGAAGGAGAAAAGTCAATACATTTATGTCAATCTGAAAGTAACTGAGGATGTGTATTGTAATATTTTTAAAAACGATATATAACCATAGCTTTTCATTTCATGCTTCACAATTCATTGATAAAGAAGACAAATAGACATTGATCTAGATCAGGAACCTACTCAAATGCTCAGGGATCTAGGGTCCAGAAGACAGTGACCTTCTTTAACTAAGGGAGAAAGACAATGTGTTATGCAACGGGAAGAGACTTCAACTTGGAAAACTTGTCTCAACAAACTGCCAGTGACAAAGAATAAATGGACATCAATTTTTCACACATTCTAGAGCTCATGTGTGAACTATTCAAATCCCCAAAAATGTCATTCAAGTTCTATAGTAAAATGTAAAAGAAGACAAAATAAATTCAATAGGTTTAGGAAGCACATATACAGGTTAATTTAGATATATTGAAATGAGACACATATAATTTAGTAAATTCAATTTGTAAACACTGGACAGAACCATCCAATGAGTCGAAGTGAAGAACAACTGTCCCGTGGGTGTGGTGCACCTGGGGAGCCCTGGTCGGCCAGCACAGCCATGTGGACAGTGGGCTGAATTTTCACAACCACATTCGCGAAACCAGTCCTTGTGAAATCAGTCAGGCTCTTGGAAGGTAAGTGACCAGAATCGGGGACAATGGGCACTTTTTGATTATGTGACAGAAATTTTCTTGGCAAACCAGAGATTTTAGAAGATTAACATGACAGTCTAACTTAAATAGAACTAGTGTAGGACTTACAGAGCAATTCCCCCTTTATCCTGAGTATTACTGAGCACACAGTACACACGACAACACACTATCTATCCCATTTTGATTTCTACAATTAAAGGCAGGGCTAGGAGACAGCCACAGAGTTTATCAAAGCATTGAAGTTAATACCTATGAGAAAGGTGAGACATTCTAGGTTTTAAAGAAAAAAAAATGGGCTTAAACAGGAATTGGAAAGATTTACGTTTACTATAAGGAAGATTCTCCTGACACTGTGAGTTGTTTAAACATTAAAGTGGTTTGCTGAGACTGCGGAAACTCCAGTCCTGGGAATCTTTAAAAATAGGAGTGATTCAGACCTACTACTTAGAAAGATTGAATGTGGGCTTTACTCAGCCAGAACTTTCCAAGTCCTTTCTAACCCTAGAGGATTAATCCTAAATGCTAATATAAACAGTATTTTCCATGTAACACTATTGATTCAGTACCTTATAGTGGGGGGCTGGCAATCACCCACTCTTCACAGAGCATGAAAGCACAGGAGGCAATAGTCTGTCGTAATAGGAATCCTAGTGGTATCTCTGGGTACTCATACTTTCTGATTTTAGATTTCTCATGCAAATCACCTATCAAACTTAATCAAAGATTTTTATGGTATATTGCAGTTTTGAATAATCCATGCTAACGAAGCATTAAACCAGCATGGAAAGTGCCAAACACTAAAATAAAAATAAAAATAAAAATCAGGTAATGTAAGTTTTCTTGGCTATATCAGTCTTTAAAAACTGGGGTTTTTTTTGACATTAAATGTGAAGAGTTGTTTTGTACATTTGGATACTTTTTTACTAATAGCTCAAAACTTTTTAAAAATATCATTACATACACACACATTTTCTTGAAACATGTTTGAATCTTTAAAACATTTGTCTGTAGTACGTACCAAGGGGCGAATTCATATTTAAGTCATAGATTCCGAACAGAACTATTTATAAAAAGCCCTTGAGTAAATCAAAGAGTAATTAAATTGAATACTCTAGTAACTTTAAAGAGGAATCACTGAAACTGAATGTTAATATATCTGTATATAGTGCAACAAACGTCCCAATTCAGATTTTACTCTTGTTTCCCTTCCCTTTAAAGAACCTGCATAGTTAAGCATTAGATTTCATCAAGTTTGGATATCCACACCTTTCCCTTCCCTTTAGCAATGATGTGAGGCAAAATCTTTAACGCATTTATTTTCTTATAAACCAACGACAGCATTAAACTAATCTCCATTGATGACTTCACAAATGCACATTATAAAGTGTCACTCAAACTTTCCACGCTGCCCAAATCAGCAGATTCCTAAGTTGACAGCACAGAGGAGCTACCTTCACAGCTCTGCAGCTAACTGCATTCAGTAACTATTTGCATCCACAGCACTTAGATTCTAATGACTGTGTTGAAAACACACATGTAAACACACACCCCCTCTGAGTAATAGCCTCTCAATAAACTGTATCAACAGTCACAATACACCGCTGGTAAGGTTTCTAGTTAGCTATCCACCACCCTCTTGCACCAGGACAGTACCTCTCAGTGGCTTTTTGTTTATGTTGATTTTGAACCTATGTGTATGTGTGTGCGCGCACATTACCGGAGTGGGAGATCCGTTCTTGCAGAGGGGCCCTCTGAAGACTCCTTTAATGCCCCGGTAGTGCCCATTGCTGAGATGTCTCGAACTGATGACCAGGTAACAAGCCATGTGGGTCCGGGCGGGAGGCGCAGAGTCTCAACTTCTCACCAGGAGACTCGCCCTGGAAATGCGGTCGGTTTTCTTAGCAGCAACAGTGACCGCCACCTCCCGAAAAGAAGCGACCAGCAGTAAGCAGCG
>NW_006208436.1:1132195-1153460 GCF_000334495.1 Tupaia belangeri chinensis
CGTCGAGCTCTGAGCTCGGGCTGACGGCGGCGTTGGCAGAAGCAACAGCTCCCCAGCCGGCGGTCAGGATGAGCCGTGCCGCCCCAAGGAGGGCAGACCGCCTAGATGCGCTACGCTAGGCAACGCAGGGAGGAGAAAGTAAGTTGGAGAGAGAAAACTTACACAGTACCAGCATGTATACGTACGTGTAGGTGTACGGGCAGGGCTGCACATACCTGGAGTTAAAAAGATTCACTTACAAGTCTTTCTGGGTCCATAAAGAGGCAGACATTTTTGGTCTGTGTAAGACTTGCGTGTTTTCACAGCCCCCAGCAATCACCCCTCAGACGTGGTTTTTAACAGACGGTATTTCGTTTATTGAAAAGTAAGCCACCAGGGAGCCAGCTGCGGTGAGAACAGCCCTCTGCAGGCACGCGCTGAGCAAAGGGAATCGAGCCCCTGCAGGACGGCTGGAGGAACGCCCTCTCCTCCCGCCAGATGTAATTCCTCTGGGCCCCACCTTGGCGGTCTGTGCCCCCGAGAAGGTGAAGGCTCACTTTCTTGCCCTCTTTTGCTTCAGCGGTAGAATTAATTGAAAGGTTACCGCACTTGCTCCCAGTCCTCTGCCTGGCTATCTTCTCTCCTTTCCCACAATGCCCTGTTCGCAGTCTGGTTGACACAGAGGACCTGTCACAAATGACAGAAACAGGTAAAAGAATACTGGCAATTTAATTTGGTTCTATTCAGGCAATTCATAAAACTCTTAAGCCAAATAAAATAAAATCCAATTATAACTTATGTTAAGCGCTCAATAAAAGCTTGACCTTTTGTTTACATTAGTACAATGGGTTAACATCGTTACTATTATAATAGGAAACACCTTGATGTATTTATCCTTTTAAGTATTTTAGATAATCTTTTGTACGTGTTTAGAGAACTTCTCTATATATGAAGTAAAAATGTGAATTCGTGGCAAAAATTACTGAAACTGAAAGTACAATAAAAATGTAGGAATTGTTTATTTTTAACTATCATGTTGATAAGCACTTCTGAAATAAAAATAATAAAGCAGTACTAGTTGATACAACATACCCAATCTCCTTGCTATTGATGTTTTCAATATCATATCAATGGCATGGTTAACATTGTAGTGTTTATTCAACTTAGAGCTGTGAAATATTTCATGAAGCTGACAGCATGTATTAGTGTGTATATAGAGACATTAAAGACATTCTATACCAAAAAATGGTATTTACAAATAGTGAAACTTCAAAAATAGGTGAAAGCTTTACTGAAAAATGAATCAAGAAGAACTTTAAAAGGAAATACTAAGGCCCAGTCTACTACTATTATTTTACTTTTGATAAATGCAGGTAGTGAGGGACCAGCAGGTAGCATGGTACTTAAGGTGCTAGACTTGCATGTGGTCAACTGCAGTTTGAATCTCAGACCTGGTGGCTTATTTTCTCACTTTCTCTTTCTTGTCACATGCCATCTAAAAATTAAAACATAATAGTCATAAATAAAAATTAATAATCTTTTAAAATGCAGGTAGCGAACAACATTGAGACCAAGATGTAATCATTCTGGAATGGATTAGAAAGATGAGTAATGTCACATGCTGTGGGTCTGGTTCCAAGGCTAGTATACTTTTTTTCATTAAGAAAATACACTTTCTAATAATGTTTAAATTATTTTTAGGAATCAGGCACATGGGGCCAGCAGACAGTGTGGTGGTTAAAGTACTCTACTCCCAGATGACTTACTGTGGTTTGAGTCCCAGACCTGAAAAAAATTTCCCTCTCTCTGTCTCTCTCTGGTGAGCACACATGTCCTATAGCAAGTTTTAAAATAAAAATAACAAATAATAATAAGAAATAAAATTAAACAAATAGTTATATGAAAAATATTTTTAAATGAGAAGACTGATAATGAGTTATCAAAAGTATCAAATTCAAATATATCATTCTATTGCACTATATTTTACTCAAAGATAAACTTTAACTGGATCATCCTATTGTGTTATAGTTTATTCAAAATGTTTATTAGTTATCCTTACATACTTGCTTATCATGTCATTTTCCTACATATATGTGAGTTTTGCCCAGAAGAAACAAAGTAAAACTTGTATAATAATGCTTCAGAGACTATAGTAATTGGCTAAATCTCTTAAAAATTGTTCAATTTTGAGGTCTTTCTTTAGAAATAGATTATATACATTGTGTTAATTAGTCACATTTTAAAGAGTCAAAGGCCATGCTCCACAGAGCAGTGGAAATGTGCTGCTCAAGAGAAGCCAGATCCCATGTGGCAACCACAGTTCTAGTCACTGGCATGGTCAGGCTCAGACACACTGGACATGCCCACAAGTGCCAAAGATCTAATGGGCTGGAAGGAGGGAGGAAGGGGTTGCATGGTGACCAGGTCTCCTGGAGGGTGCATCTCTCTTTCTTGCTCTGTCTTAAGTGAGTACATACATACTCAATTATGAATAATGAAAAAAAATTATGATTGTTCTTTACCTTCTAAGTCTTTGACATTTATATTAAAATACTGAGGTGATATTTGGTACATTTGTTACACTTGACCAATTTTAAGGATAGTTTAAAAAACAAACAAAAGAAAACAACTCCTTTTTTTCTTGCCAGATTATGATGGATGTCTATCAGTGTAGTGCCTTCATAGTCAAAAACTCTCCATCATTGCTGGCCTATATTTTAGATGTGGTTTGCCAAATCTACATAACATAAAAAGATGTATATTTATTTGCACAGTTGCTATAGATACCACTTGCTTAGTTGTATTAACTTCTCTCTTTACTAAAGGAGATATTTTCTTTCTAATTCCAGTAATTAAAAATTTTCAGGGAAAGTGAAAGGAAAGTGAAATACTTTAAAATATGCTTATGCTACGTGAGTTTTAGATGGGTCAAATTCCATTAAGCAAACATTATGAAAAGCAAATATATGCAATTTTTCAAGGCCCATTTATTTAAAGCAATATTTGATCTAATGAGTTTTCATTGCATGGGAGAGAATGTGAATGACAAAAAGCTTGTATTTCAGCCTGTAATCAGTTTCCACATATTCCCAGTCTCGTGGCTGCTTCATAGATGACTGACATAGCAAGAAGTCCTCTCTCATTATTGTCATCACTGTAACTCAAATAGACCCTCTATCTCTAAGTTCACTGCTGCCACCTCAGTCTAAACCATTATTACCTCTTGTTTGAACCATTGACATATTCTAACTAGTTCCTACTTCCAATGTTGCCTCTGTACATAATTTATTCTCTATATCCAAAAGCCAGAGTGATTTTTTAAAAAAAATAGATCATATTCTAGTATTTCTCTATTAAACTATCTAATTATTTCATATCATACTCAGAGTAAAATTCAAACTATATTCTGTTAACAACAGCCCGCTCAATCTAGTCCATACACACCACGTTCTACTGCATTCCCTTCTCCCCTTGCAACTTTTATCTGTACTTAAAGGAAAGTATCTTGTTCTCCAGGTTAGAAGTAAAGATTGTCTCTTCAGAGAGGCTCCTCCTGGCCCCCTAAGCTAATGGAGATACATGGGATTGAACTTTTTCTTGCTGTTGTTAAGTAAGTTAATAGACTGTGGGCTTTATTTTATTTTTATTTATTTATTTTTTTGAGACATTTTTGCTATAGGGCCCATGCACTCACTAGGAAGACAGAGGAAGACAGAAAGGGAGAAATCACCCCCCCAGGAGGGATGGTCACACCACAATCCCTTCTCCTCCATTCTCCTCTCTGGGTCTTGGGCACATATGCACGCACACCCAGTATGAGTTTAAGCCACCGGGTCCGGAACTTGAACTGTGGTCAACTACATGGGAGTCCATCAACGTAGCCATTAGACCATCTACTGGTCTTAATAGACTGTGTTTTCAAATTAAGTTTATTTATTTATCCAGAGAAAGAGAAAGAGGTACCCTTAACAGGATCTCACATTGCAATCTTGTCCCTACTCCCACCCCAGCCTTTCAGCCAGCCAGGATCACAGATATGCATTCATATACATGACATTTACAGGTCTACCCAGAACCTGAACCCTGAGTTCCCGTGTGGTTTCCAGCACTGCAGAATGTTACACTATTGCTGTACCACCGAGGTTAGGACATAAACTTATTTGAGATCAATTTAGAGTTTACAGGGAAAGTTGAGCAGAAAGTATAGAGTTCTCATGTACACTTTATCGCTCCTAAGACACAATTCTGGAATCTGGTGTCATTAAAAACACACCAGCTGTGTGTGCATGGATGCCCAAAATCCTGAGAGGAGAATGAAGGAGAAGGGATTGCAGCATGACCAACCCCATTAGGGGGGATTTCTTACTTTTCCCCTCTCTCTCTGTCTCTCTTTCTCTGTCATAGAATGTACAACACAAAGAGTAAACATTAATGGAAACTATGAACTTTAACTGATAATATTATATCAGTATTCGTCAGCCATGTGAGAGTCCAGCACCTTAATGACTGCGCCACCTGCTGGCTCTAAGAGACATTTTTGCTGTAGTGTGTGAGAGAGACAGAAAGAGACAGAGACAGAAAGCGAGAAATCCACCTCCAGGGTGAATACTTAGGCCTCAACCCTTCTTCTCCATTCTCCTCTCAGGGTTTTAGGCAGTCACGCACATGTGCCCACCATGAGTTTTAACCTGCTGAGTCCAGGACTCAAACCATAGTTGACTACATGGGAGTCCAGTGACATAACCATTACACCATCTGCTGGTCCCTTGAGTTAGTTTTTGTAGAAGACAGAGGTCTATGTCTAGAATTACTTTTTGCATATTGATATCCAGCTAATCCAGTACTGTTTGCTGGGAAGACTATCCTTTCTTGACTAAACTGCTATTTCTGCTTCTTTGTCAAAATTCAGTTGACTATACAAGATGACTTCAAAGAGCTCATGGAAAGATGAATTAAATTACAAGCTTTTATTTTGATGTAAAAAAACCCTGAAATGCATAAATAATTTTTGAGACTCATTTTTCATGAATTTTTTTGAACGTCTTTCATATTTGTGTGAGCTATTTCTGGACTCCATTCCATTTCATTAATGTATTCACCCATCCTTTCACCAATCTCACACTGTTTTTCAATAACTATAAATACCTTTTTAATACTTCTACTAGATATTTTCCTGTTTTTCTTTCACATTTACATATTAACTTTCTTATTTTTCAGTGACAATGCCATGAAAGCAGACCACTTCTCTATTTTTCCACTTCTGGTTCCTTACACCTGAAACTATTGGGCAATATCTTGTCAATGAAGGAATTCTTAACTGTTACCTGGAGAGTGAATGAATAAGTTTTTTGTTTTAACATAATAACACACTTGCATTATTTCTGTATGTTTATATTTGTGTGTGTGTATAATCACGTACATATGAGAAATTATAAAAGTAGGTTGTGATATTAGTTTTTTAATCTGCCTCCCAAGAAATATTTGGTCAAATGTCACCTATGTCATTATTTAAACTCTACTAAGCTAAAATAATTTCATTCCTATTAAACTCTCCACTTTTCTGTTTAAATTCTCAGCTTTTCTAAGCTAAAATAATTTCATTCCTATTAAACTCTCCACTTTTCTGTTTAAATTCTCAGCTCCTCCTTCCAAACTCAATGCTTTATATCTTTCCTTGAAAACTGACCACTTAGAGACACGGTACACTTAAGTATGTGACACCTAAACCGGTCCTTTGTTTTCCCTTAAGCTGATTGACCCTATCAGGCAATGGGGGGGTGGGGGTGTCTGGTTAGTGAAATTCAGAAATTTTAAAAAGTAGGAGACCTTAGAGCAGGCTGGCTGTCCCACTAGGGCCCCGTAAGACCAGTCTGGTAATGTAAACCTGTAAGTAGACCAGTGTAGGAAACAACAGGGGCCATGGTGAGAGCCTCCTGTGAGCAGCTACTATGTAGCCTCACATATGAATTCTCAAGCAGAATGTTGCAAGATACCCCTAGTATTTTATAAGAAGTTGGAAAGCCAGGGAACCAGCAGGTGGCATAATGGTTACATCATTGGACTCCCACTTGAACCATTGGACCATAGTTCAAGTCCCAGACCTGGCAGCTTGAAACTCATGCTGGGCATGTGTGCGTGTGTTCCCAAAATCCCAAGAGGAGAATGGAGGAGAAGGGATTGTGGTGAGGCCATCCCCCCTGAGGAGTGATTTTTCACTTTCTGTCTCTGTGTATCTCTCTGTCTCTTCGGTGAGCACACGAACCATATAGGAAAAATCTCTAAGAGAAAGAAAAAGAAAGGAAGGGAAAGAAAAATGAAAGAAATTGGAAATGCACATTTTTATATAAAATGTCCTACTATTTAAACAGCAGTAACTAACAAACTATCTTTGAAATACCATGAGCTTTTTTAAAATGCCACATTATGAATGAAAAGGGAGAAGATCCAGACAATATAGAGATACAATAAAGAACTTATATGTTCAGTATATAAAGAAATCCTGCAAATCAATAGTAAAGAAAAAAACTTTAAAAAGGAAAGAATTTCAAAAGCACTTTACCAAAGAAGATATTTAAACAGTAACTACGCACAACAACAAAAAATTACTCATGCCAAAGAAAGAGACAGAGACAGAGAGAGGATTGTGGCATGACCATTTCCCCTGAGTCCATTCTCCTCTCAGGATTATGGACACACAAGTGCACACATGCCCGACGTGTAGAATTGACTGGTCCCCCACACGTGTCCCCAAATGTAGTACACTCATTCCCATCCCACTCTCCCTGCCTCCCAAGAAAAGCCCCAGAAGTACAGGAAGTGGGGAAAGATTTCAGATGTCAGAATCATTGAGAGGAAGGAAAAAAAAAAATGAAGGGCAAGAATCTCTGTTTACACAGTGTTTTTCTGTTCAGATTTTACATTTCCAAAGTCGTGGTGCCAGCCCAACAAAACTTCAGAGAGAAAAGAGCCTCACTGCCAGCCAATACCAAGAAAGGTGGCTGCCATCACATCCGCTGGCTCACAGTCCAGGCAGAGGCTGGAAGGATGGTAGTGTTAATTCACCGGGGCTTGGAACTCCCTCAGCTTTTCCTGGAACTTTGCAACATGTATTCAAGGACAGAAACATTTCATTTGAAGGCAGAGTATCTTTTCCAAATATACTGTTTCTGATTTCAGACACCACACTTTTAAGAAATATAAACTAACAGAATATACCATTCAAGTTTAAAACAAATCTCAGTATACTTTAACTATTATAAAATCTGTTCTGACTTGAGAGACTACATTCTCTATTTTTTTTTTTTTTTTTTTTTTAGGGATATTTGCCATAGGGTGTGTGCACTTGCCAGAGAAACAGAGAGACAGAAAGCAAGAAATCATCCCCCCAGAGAGGATGGCCAGGGTGCAATCTCTTCTCCTTCATTCTCCTCTTGGGATTTTGGGCACGCACACACACGTGCCCAGAGTGTTTTAAGCTGCCGGTTCCAGGACATGAACCACAGTCGACTATGTTCATCCCAAGACTTACACATTTTTAAAACCAGAAAACAGATTTCCTCTTCTGTCTCCCTCCCAATCCCACACTGCATGTTGAAGGAAGAAAACATTAAAAAAAAATACCATCAGCATAGGAGGGGATCCTCAAAAAGTTTGTGTGAAAGTAGAATGAAAGTACTAGTTTATTCTGCTACCGAGGAGGGGGGGTTAACTCCATGCATAGTTTGTTTGTTTATTTGTTTTTTTTGTTTTGAGAGTTTTTTTCCCCATAGGGTGTGTGTGCTCACAGACAGAGACACAGAGACAGTGAGAGGAAAAGTGAGAAATCACCCTCAGGGGAGTATGGCCATGCCACAATCTCTTCTCCTTCGTTGTCCTCATGGGATCTTGACTATGCATGCACACATGATTTTCAAGCCACTGGGTCCAGGACTTGAACTGTGGCTGGATATGTAGGAATCCAGCAATGTAACCACTATGCCACCTGCTGTCCCCCATAGTTTTTTTTTTTTTTTTGTACGGCTTTCATAGGGTATGTGTGCTCTCCAGAGAGATAGAGACAGAGAGACAGAAAGTGAGAAATCACCCCCCAGGGGGGATGACCACACCACAATCCCTTCTCCTCCATTCTCCTCTCAGGATCTTGGGCACGCACACACACGCGCCTGGCGTGAGTTTAAGCCACCTGGTCTGGGACTCGAACCGCGGTCGACTACAGGGTATCCAGCAACATAGCCATTACAGCAACTGCTGGTCCCGGTTTGTTTGTTGTTTAATACGCATTTTCTGTGAACTTTTTGATGACCTCCCCCGTATGTCAAGGTACAGGGTCAGGATGAAAAGGGGGAGTATTTTTGGAACACCATCCACATGCAAAGTAGTTTATATCCATCATGTTATTTCATCTCCTGCACAACTGCCTTAGGACAGGTATTATTACTACAATTTTAGAGAGTGAAGGAGACCAAAGCTCAGAGAATGTAGTCTCTCTAAGGACATGGGGCTAAGGGCTAGAGCTGGGATTCATACACACGCCGCTCCCCGCCTAGATCTTCTGTGCCTCGCTGCCTGTTATTTCCTATCAGTCAGCCTCCATGCAGGATTGAAGAAGTGTTACCCCCAGCAGCTCCTAACCTTATAAAGCTTAAAAATCCACTTGAGAAAAATTTCATATATGGAATTTTTTTATTAATGTGGAGGCATGAGATCCAAATAGAATGCATGATTCTGGATTTGATGCTAGTTTTGTTTTGTTTTGTTTTAACTGAAGGGATAGAGAATTTAAAATCAGAACAATATTAGATACTTTTGTATCAAGTTTAAATAGTTTGAGTGGCACTGAGGTCATGCTGGAGAATGTTTTCGGGAGATGCCAGCTGAAGTTTTTAGATGTGAAATGTCAGAATATCTGCAACATTGTCAAATGATTTGGAAGAAAAATGTATGTGTGTGGGAGACAGAGAGAAATACATATACACACAGAGAGAGAGAGAGAGAGAGAGAATAACTTAGCAAATGGTATAAAATGTTAATAATCACTGAATCTAGGTGAAGGGTGTAAAAATACTTATTCTATTATTCATTTTTTGTCTGTCACTGGGGGAAAAGGCCACGTTCAGAGCTTGCAGTTGCCACAGCATTCATAACATTATCACATTCCTCACACATTTTCTAAAAGGACTAAAATTGCAAAGAGTCGTAGCCTAAAATCAAAAGCCATGTTGCTGGTAGAACAACCATTTATACGCATGCCAGGCTCAGTCTCACCTTTGATCATTTCTCTTTTTGAACTTTAAGGATAAGAAAGTATAAGAGAAAAAGGAATAACTTAAGTACATTTTGCAGAGAACTGAAATTTTGGGGTCAAAGGAAACAATAATTTTAACACAAAGGACTCTTGGATTTACCATTACATTACAGATAGGGCAGGCTACATAATTTGCAGAGCCCAGTGCAAAATGAAAAGGAGGGGCTTTTTGTCCATATATTTAAAATCTTAAGGAAGTGATAGAACATTACAATGAGTGTGGGTTCCTTTAAGTGCAGGTCCCAGGGGAACCCCATTGGTCACATTCCCATGAAGCCTGCCCTTATTACAAGTAAAAATGCTGAATATGCCACAGCTCTCTTCCCATAATTATAAAAAAATCCATAGTCACTCAACCAAAATAAAGACTTTATTGAACTACTATTCCTGTGTCAAGAACCATAGTGAAAATAAATGAGCTCTACAACGCATTCGCTCTATATATGTTTCATAATTTTAGTAATATGAGGTTGAGTTAATAGTATTTATTACATTACTTTATATTCTAAATCTGAGCTCATATATTAATCATTCGTTTCATAGGAGAGGCACATAGAAACAGTTATAACACAAAATAATTCCCATGTGAATTATAAAGTGGATCTATTTTTCTTAAAGGTGTCCATGCTTCCAAAGTAAAGGAAACTAAGAATAGAAAATAGTCATTTAATCATAGAGGTAGAACCACATGGATTTTTACTGTATTTATTTTCATATTTTCAAGTACTTCTAGAGGAACTGTTTGTAATGTTTGCAGTTGTCCTGTACAATTGTGCTGAACTGGTTATTTGCCTCATGACATTACGTAGTTTCTAGAAAGAAGTGGAACTTCGAGGCTTTGTCTTAGAAAATGCATGCCTGCAGTAAGCAAATCAAACTAATAAACACGAGCTAATAAGTTTATCTTATTACTATTTCACCTAGTTGTCTTATGTCATAACATTTCAATGAATCATTTTTAATGTTGAAATGCATATCCTATGAAATGTTCTTTTATGAGTATAATTTTTCATCTCCTTCTACCTGGTATGGCTATTTCCTTAGTTATTAATCATACCTCATGCAAATCAACTGCACTGGCAAATCGCCAACACACACAAAAAAGTCCTAATGGAACTTTAAATCTGTATTTTTTCATAAAATACTTTCATTATGAATTAGACCGTATTGGCTATAAGGCATAACATCTAATTAAAGTCCAGATATAAATATTGTCTCATTCCTCCAAAGAAGTGCTGCTTTTTCTGACTTCTTGCTATATAAGATACTTTCTTTCAACCCCTGAACTTTATAAGACAGTGTATCTGGTCTGCCAGAAGTTCCTATACTTCCGTATTAAAGGAAAGACAGACTACAAAAACCAATGCAAGTATCAAGATTGATGGCTTACCTTCTGATGATATTTCAAGTAAGGTGAAATTCCTGTAAAATATCTGCATATTTTAATTTTAAAACAAAGGATAGTCCTTCACATATTACTACTGGGTTTTCGGGAAAGCTATGATGCATTTTTGCATAGAAAAGCAGAAAAACACACCATGACTTTCCCAATAACCAAATACTTACTTTAACTTTATTTAAGCAATAAATAATCACATCACTTTATTCTTACATTAAAATATATTTTAGTATGCAAAAGACTCCTTCAATATTTTATGATCCATCTATAAAGGAAATAAAAAAATGACTAATATTTTTAAAAGGTACTTTTATATAAGTTGCTCTATGTAGTTGATTGCCTAGACTTTGAGAAATACAATAAACAGCATGTATCGAACCTCTAATGATCGACATCATAACAGTGGTTAAGGGAGCTGGATCCCATGTCTGACCATGGTTCGAATCCTGGTCCCAGTGAGCAAGAAAGGAGAAAAAAGGATTCTGCTGTGACCACACCCCACTAGGGGTAAGCTTTCTCTCTTTCTCTCTCTCTCTCTCTCATGCATGTGCCCTCTGGCAAGTAAATAAATAAAAATAAATAAAAAAGTAAAACTTCTAAAAACAAGTGTCCTAATTAGCATAGAACAGACTCAGTAATTTTTAAAAATTCCAAAATAGGTGGCAGTGTGGTAATTAAAGTACTGGACCACCCCCCTCCCCCGGCCCCACCATAGCTGATTGCAGTTTGAGTCCCGAATCCAGTGCCTTGAAAATCATGCCAGGCATGTGTGCATGGGTATCCAAAATCACAAGAGAGTCCAGGGGAAGAAATTGGTGCGTGGTCATTCACCCCACTGGAGGTGATTTCTCACTGTCTCTTTGTGTCTTTCTCTGCCTCTCAACTTAAATATATAATCATTCAAAAACAATGGAAATTTCTTTTTAGTCAATTGTCTCCTGATATGTGGTTATAATCTTAATTATAAGTAAATGGGACCAGTAGGTAGCATGGTGGTTAAGGTGCTGGATTTTCACAAGGCTGACTGTGGTTCAAGTCCTATACTTGGTGGCTTGAAAATCGTACCAGTCACATTATGTGCATGCCCCAAATGCCAAGAGGAGAATGCAGCAGAAGGGACTATGGCATGGCCAATCCCCCGGGGCGTGATTTCCCACACTCTTGCTATCTCTCTCTCTCTCTCTTTGGCAAGTGCATGCACGCTCTAACAAGAAACAAAACAAAAAAATTGTAATTAAGTGTAGATGCAGCTATGAATATAGATTCATACAAATATACAGATATAATTGCGTAATAAAAACAAGGCTGTATGGACGTGTCCCAAAATGGGTTATTTTTGCATAGAAGAATTTCAGGCGATTAATTTTTTTCACTTGTGTTTGCTACAATTCATTTCTTAAATAAAATACCATTTTAAAATGGCAAATTAAAAGGCCAGCGGGTGCCATAGTGGTTAAAGTGTTAGCATGAGACTCATGCAAGGTACATGTGCATGTATGACCAAAATCCTAAGAGGAGAATGGAGGAGAAGAGATTGTGGCATGGCCATCCCCCTTGAGGGGTGATTTCTCATTTTAACTCTCTCTGTCTCTCTCTGTGTCTCCAGTGAATGTAAGTGCTTTGTAGCAAAAATCTCTCTCTCTCTCAAAAAAAGGCAAATTTAAATATATATTAAAACATTTAGAAAAAGGTTATTATAATCTGTTAAGTTTAAACACAAATACAATTTAAGTACTGCATGGATATAATCATAGGGAACTTTGAAATGCTTGTGGAAAATGAAATTAAACAACAAAAACAGGCCAGGCAGTGGCACTATGGTAATGCAACTGGACTCACACTGGAAAAGTCCTGAGTTCATATTCCAGGATTTCCCTGTGCAACCTCGGTGCATATATAGATGCCTGTGATGTGGGCCGACTGACATGCTAGGGAATCGGGGCATAGAGGCTCTGTTAGGGGTGTATCTTTCTGCCTCTGTCTCTATCTTTTTCCCTGTATCTCTTTCTCTCACTGAAACAAACACTTTTTTAAAAAGATAAAAATTAAAAATACACATTTCATTTCTCAACATAAGTTTCATCAAGTTCAAGACACATTTGTAAGTATCGATACCAGCCATGTAGTTTATCCTAGAAGCACTGACGGTCCTAGGAATTTAACCATGCCAATGCAGTAGTCTTTACATTATTAATTAAAGAAAATTGAGTGCCCTTTAAGGTTGATTTTTGTTTTGTTTTGTTTTTGTTTTTGTTTTTGTTTTTGTTTTTTTTTAAGATTAAGAAACAAAGAGGGGCCGGCAGGTGGTATAGTGGTTAAGGTACTAGACTCCTACACGATCTACCACAGTGTGACCTGGACATAGCAGCTTGAAAATCATGCCAAGTGCATGTGTGTGTATGCCCAAAATCCTGAGGAGAGAATAGAGGAAACGGGATTGTGGTACGGCAATTCCCCCGCTTCTCCCACCAAGGAAAGAAAGAAAGAAAATAAAGAAATCAGAAGGAACCAATTCGGGACTGAAAGGTGGACACCTAATGATTTCCCATCAAGACCCTCATAATTATCCTTGATGGCAGGAATGAGCAGGAACACTGATGAGGTGGAGAAAGGTTGCCTGGGGAAGTTTACTGGGTGTTTTTCTGCTAAAGCTTTGGCTAACTTTCACAAAACACTCTCCCAATAAGCAAATGTTATCATTTTTGGCCTTCCAGAAAGGCAACAAGCAAAATACCTTGAGCATCCTAAACAACCATTGACGTGGTATTTTAGTCCTCTTTTGCTTTAACTGAACAACTTCCACCTCTTGGTTGCCATTGTTTTTGTGTTTTGTCTTCAGAATTTACTGGTAAAGCCATGTGTCATCTTATGTTAGAATTCTTCAAAGAAATGTTTCAGAATCTCAACTCCATGTGTTTAAAAATCCCATTGAAAGCTTTGCTCTTGTCGATGGCTGAGCTGAGCACAACAGTTTTGGCATCCATCAAGCAGAACTTTTTCTAAACTTAAATTTTTCAGTCACAATTGTGTAAGCCTAACCAATTGAGATGTCTATGGTGTTGGCTATTGTTTTTGCTGTCAATGATTGGTCCTCTTCAGTTAGGGCATGCACAGAATTAATTTTGCCCTTACAAATTGTTGTGGATGTTCTGCCACTGCAGGCGTTATCTTTAACATTGTCTTATCCCTTCTTAAAATGAGTTATCTGCTCAGCCCAGCTGTTGTCACATAGCTTTATGCAAGTGCCCCCACAAAGCTGGAAGTCATGTGGCCAACCCAGGTTTGGATCCCTCGGACAGTTTTTAAACATCTGGGCACTCATGTGAACATCTTGGATCCTGAGGAGCTGAAGGGCTGGGGAAAGAGGATTGTTGCATGAAAGACTCTGTTGGGAGCTTGCTCTCTCTCTCTCTCTGGGGTGGGCTCTCTCTCTCTCTCTCTCTCTCTCTCTCTCACACACACACACACACACACACACACAAACTAACTTAAAGATAAATTTTTTTTAAAGTTATCTATTTTTAAACTGCAAATTTATTTAGGGCAATTTTTCCATAAACTTTTCCTAAAGCATCTATGATTTCATTATTTATTTACCTAAACTTTGCCATAAATGTGATATTTGTTCTTGCTTCTATTTTAGCAAAATTGATGTTCCTCAAATAGGGGCTCTTTTTAAATTGGTATCTTACCCTTCTCAGTGCATCAGACTAGAGAACCTCCTCAGACATTTTATAAGAAATTACTTTAAGTTTGTTTTGGTGCCAAAACCCAACAACAACAACAACAAAAAAACAAAACAAAACAAAACAAAAAAAAAACAACTACAAAAAACTGGGGGACCAGCTGGTAGTATAGTGGTTAAGGTGGCTAGATCCCACATGGCCAACTGTGCGGTTCAGGTCCTGCACTGAGCAATTTGAAAAACACACTGGACACATGGGCATGTGTGCCCCAAATCCCAAAGGGAGCAATGGAGAAGAAGGAATTGCAGTGTGACTCTCTTCCTTGAGGGGTACTCTCTGTCTTTCTGTCTTTCTCCAACAAGCACACACAACCTCTAGCAAATTTTACAAAAGAAAGAAAGGAGAAAGAAAGGAAGGAAGGAAGGAGAATTCCATTTAAGAAAGAAAAGAAGAAAGGAAAGAAGAAAAAGAAAAGGAAGAAAGAAGAAATTAAAATCCAGGCATAGTTTTCTCATAATACACATTTTTTATGAATTTTTGAAATTTCTTCCATACACATGTATATATACAAACACATACACAAAGATTATAAAGGCATGTTAAAATGTTATGTTAATTTTTAAATAGAAGTCTTTAATGAAAAGAAAAGCATCCTTTTAAGTCTAACTGTAATTTGCTCTAAAAGCCCCAAAGAGCTACAGAATTATTCTGAGACAGAACTTATGTTTTTCTCTTAAAATTAAATTAGAAAAATATTCCATTGATTGGCTTTGTGAAGGTTAAGACAATCAGAGTCTGCTTATATATACCATGAAGTGGATTGAATGATGTCCCCTCCCTCCAGTTTGCCTAAATCCTGATTTCCTGGGAACTGGTGAACATTATCCTAAGGGAGAAAAAGATATTTGCATACCTGATTAAATAAAGACCCTTGAGATGGTGTAAATGCAGTGAAGTGTCTTAACCAAGTTAAATAAAATTGAGGCAATGGGACGAGCAGTTAGCATAATGGCTATGTCGCTGGACTCCCATGTAGTTGAACGTGGTTCGCGTCCCGGACCCCGTGACTTAAAACTCATGCTGGGCACGTGTGCGTGCGTGCCCAAGATCCCGAGAGGAGAATGAAGGAGAAGGGATTGTGGCATGGCCATCCCCCCTGGGGGGTGATTTCTCGCTTTCTGTCCTTCTGTCTCTGTCTGGCAAGCACATGCGCCCTATAGCAAAAGCCTCTCGGGGGGGAAAAAAAAAAAAATGAGGCAACATCAAGGACTTCGTACTTAATTCCTGTGTTGTTATTATAAGTAAACTATCAAACATAGATGATGGGGTCTCAGTGAGGAAAAATAATTAGGACAAAGTCTGTAAAACATCATAAAGAGGAGCTATAGAGCGACCCAGCAGTATAAAAGTTATACTCGGCCAGGTTGACCTAGTGGGAAGGTTCTGAGTTCACATCCCAAAGATTTCCCTGAGTACACGGGGCAGATATGTGCCCATGATCAGGTCTGCTTGAGACTGAGGGATGGATTGTGGCTTTAAGCTTTTGTTGGGGGTGGTAACGCTCTTTCTCTCTCTCACTAACTGAAAAAATCACCTTTGAAAAAAATCAGAGAGTGAAAATTAGAGAAAGATACAAACAGAAAACTAAGACCAGCTTAGAGAAAATGGCCAGAGAGGTAACAGAGAATAGAATAAAAGTGATGAGGATGACAAAAATCAAATAAATAATGAGGTAAGAGAAGCCGGAAGGAAGAGGGAGCTTAGTAAGAAAATGAAGTAGAAATGGAAAAGGAGGAAAGAAAGTTTGTAATGCAGAACACCATGTTATTATAATAAGGCAGTTTATATTAAACATGACTATCTTTACAGCATACATAAAATCATTTCAACTTTTTGGTTTTTAATGAGATGTATAGTCAATTTAAACTTTAATTTAAATTATACTTTCCAAAGACCATATATTTTGCAGTCAATCAGGATTTATTATACTCCAGGAGAAGTTAGCTACTTTGGAAATGCATTAGTTCTCTTACAGTATTTGGCTTTTGTTATGAAACCAGTTGTTTGCTAAATAACCCTATGACCCAAAAGAGCTCATTTATTTCTAAAAGTTAATATTCACTGTTAGGGAGCATCTTTCATATGAGGAGGCTCCAGTTCAGGTTTTGTGGAGAAAGGCCATTGATGAAACAGCACTTTGCTGCTTTTATTTTGAATAAATTATTAGCCTTTTCTAGCTTCAACATTAATTTTGTTATTTATGTGAATTAATATAAGCTTGAAAGAAAAACTATCCAATGTTATAATTTTTTTAAAAAAAATATGCCTTTGGAAAACTTACAGTCATCTGTTTTAGTTTTATAGAAAAGAAGTCCTCTTCAAAAAGATGAAATGTGAAGGTGATGAATATGTAATAATGTTTTCATACACTTGCCAATTTAATGTGTTTGCATAAATATTTAATACATCAATCTTTTTGAGAAGAACATGTTCTGCATTTTAATACCTTTTCTTTTTTATTGGATTAGTCTATTTCTAAAGCCCCCAGAGAAAATCGTATTATTTGGTGGACCTTTCCAAGACAGTGATCAAACTTCCTTATGTGCATAAGAAAACATAAATTTTATTTAGACCTATGCAATATCATCACTATACATTTACATATATGTAAATTGATATAGAGTCTGCTTTAGTTGATTTGGTATTATAAAATAGTATAAAAGGCATAATTTAAATCAAGTATTGAGAATAGAGTAAATGTTCCAAAATTATCTTAAATTTCAGTCAAAGTAGGGATGATTTTGATTAATTCTGCCACCACAACTTTGTCCACATTTGAAGTACTTGCATAAAATATATGAACTTTAAGAAAATTTAATTTGGCTTCATACAAATTACAATCAATCTTTGAAAACAACACAAGTTTAAACTACACCAGTCTACTTATATGTAGTTTTTTTTTTCTTTTTGATAAATTAATTAAAATGTTTTTTGGAGATCTGCGACAATTTGAAAAAATGTTGCAATCAAGAGAAATGTAAATAAACTTAAAGATACAGTTTTAAATCCTAACCATATAAAATTAACTGTAATATACACCATCCTACTGTAACAATCTCATGGGCACTTCTTGTTGCTACTGTAGTGAGCTCCTGTTGCCAGTGTCTGCTCAAAATGCCATGTGACACTAACTATCACTCCATAAGCTGTTTATCTCTCTGGTAAATGGAGTAGTGCAATAAAAAATGATCTCTCACAGTTTTCACATATTTTTCATTGTGTTTAGTGCAATACCATAAACCTTAAATAACACCGTGGGACCCATACAAAGTGATTCTAGTGATGCTGTAAGTGCTCCCAAGAAGTGGGGAAAAGTCATGACATTATAAAAAAAAGTCGAATGGCTTGATACATACCATAGTTTGAGGTTTGTTGCTGCAGTTTTCCACCATTTCAAGAGTAGGTTATTAATAGTAGTTATGTTTTGGAGAAGTCAAACATTATACACATTTTTGACTCTGCAGGGACTCAGTGCCCCTAACTCTCATGTTTTTCAAGGGTTGACTCTATTGACATTTTAAGATTCTTTTCAGCTAAACTGAATTCCTCATTAAACTGCTCTCCTTAAATCACAGTCAAATTCAATGACTTTTCCAATACAACTTCTCAAGTCATATACATTCCTGATTACTCCATAAATAGTTTCTCTCAATGACACCTTGAATCTGTTGGTTTATTTCTTTGCATGTGCTCTTTGAGGTGGCATTTTACATAGAAGGGGTCTTCAAAATGCTTATTGAAAAATGTGTATTATGAAAAACTATGCCTGGATTTCAAACTTTCCTTGTACCAAAATAAACTCACACTTTAATTCAATGAAAAAATGTGTATTATGAAAAATTATGCTTGGATTTCAAGTTTTTCTTGCACCAAAATAAACTCACACTTTAATTCCATTTTCCAAGAACATTTTGAAGGTGTATACCCCTTGTATATGGGTGTGCTGATTTAAAGACCATTCAACTTACCTTCAATCTTGCTATTCCTGCTTCATTCTTCTTTATACATCTTCCACTGCAGGATATAATATTGAAAAAAATGTTCAAAATGTTCATGAGTAAAACTTAAAGATCAGTTATCAACTACTGAAGACATGGCTTCCTAGGCAGAGACAGCCTTCTGTCAGCTTTCAACTTTCCTGCAAGTCCTCAAGGTCTAGAAAAACATTAAAAAAAAACTCTCACAAAGCAATTCACAATCAAGTGGGCATTACTCTTCCTTCTAGGGAAATCATAGTCATGAAAGGCTGAGCTTCTCTGAGAGTAGTACATTCACTGTCTTCTTTGACAGATAAATAATAAGGAATTGGACAGTTGATAAGCATTCAGACTGCTATTTCTTTTTGTTGTTGTTGTTTTTTGAGGTTTTTCTATAGGGTGCATGTGCTTGCCAGAGAGAGAGAGAGAGAGTGAAAAATGATTCCCTGGAAGGATGACCATGGTGTAATCCCCTCCCTTTCATTATCCCCTCAGGATTTTGGACAGCCATGCATACATTCCAGGCATGGCTACAGGGCCCATAACTTGAACTACTCGATTGGCCATGTGGGATCCAGCTGTTTTAACCACCATGCTACCATCGGGCACAGACTGGCATTTTTTTAGACTCTCCCAGCAAAGGTTTTAATTTAGTAGTTGTAAAATTGGAATATATATGCATTTCAAATGTAGAGCATAAACTTTCATCTAGCTTATTATTCCTCTGTGATTAGAAAAAGAGCCTTGTGCATTATTATGCTTCAGATAATGGTTTACCCTCCAATCGTCATGTTTCAAAATTTGATCTTAGTGGCTATGATTGGATTATGGTGATTGGATCACAAAGGTGTGCCAGTCTCATAAATGGATTAATGCCATTTTCTGAGAGAACTGAGTGAGTTCTAGCTCTCCTGAAAAGAACTTAGTTATTGAGACAGTGGGTTATTATAAAAGAGAAAGCTACCCACAGATCTCTACATGCACTCACCCTTCCCTCTGTTTCTGTCAGTCACATTCTAGCTACCAGAATAGTGAGTCCTCTATTCTCTACAAATTACCTAGTCTCAAGTATTTCTGCTAGCAATAAAAATATGGACTAAAATGTGCATGCTAAGTGCTCAATAGCAAATTATAAAATAAATGAATCAGAGGAGGACTTTAAAAAAAATAGTGACCAGTTTAGTAATGTGCCACTTATAAGATCAAATAAAGAAATGAAGTTCTTAGTGGGTAACGCAGATCAGGATTGGACAGGCCTAACTCCAGAGCACATTTGGCAAAATTCTGGGGATGTGGTCTTCTCTAAGTATGTGCTACAAAATAATGATCTTCTATTCTTTTACACACTGGCATCTTCGATTTTGTAATATTCTAGTCAACTAACGCTCCAATATGCAGTCAGAAGAAAACACACAAGATGAGGGTTCCTCAAAAAAACTGGAAATAAAACTTTCAATATCGGGACCAGCAGTTAGTGTAATGGCTATGTCGCTGGACTCCCATGTAGTCGACCGTGGTTCGAGTCCCAGACCCGGTGGCTTAAACTCATGCCAGGTGCGTGTGCGTGCGTGCCCACCCAAGATCCCGAGAGGAGAATGGAGGAGAAAGGATTGCAGTGTGGCCATCCCTCCTGGGGGGTGATTTCTCACTTTCTATCTCTCTGTCTCTGTCTGTCTGGCGAGCGCACGTGCCCTATAACGAAAACCTCTCAAAAAAAAAAAAAATCTTTCAATATGATCCAGCAATCCCATTTCTGGATATACACCCAAAACATTTGGAACCAATACCTTGGAGAGGTATCTATAACTCAGAGCTCATTGCTTCATTATTCACAGTAGTCAAGACATGGAAACAACCCAAACGTCCATTGACAGATGAATGGATAAAGAAAAGGTGGTATGTACATAAAATGGCATGTGGTTCAGCCTTAAAAAGAAGGAAATTCTGCCATCCACATCGTGGATCAACCTAAAGGACACTATGGTAAATGAAATAAGCCAGTCATAAAAGGATAAACACTGCATGACTTCAATTATATAATGTATTTAAAAATAGTCATACTCATGGAAGCAGAGAATAGGATGGTGGTTTCCAGGAGGTGAGAAGAGAAAGAAATGGAGAATTGTTTCTCAATGGATATAAAGTTTCTGTTAATACAAGATGAGTACATTCTAGAGCTCCACTTATACCATAGTGCCCATAGTTAACCACATGCCATCATAGACTTTAAAAATGTTAAAAAGTATAAATTTCATGTTAAATGTTCTTTTTAAAAAAAATGCAAAAAAAAAGCAGGGAAATTTTTGGAGGTGATGAATATTTTCTGTAGTTTAGTTATCATGATGGTATCATGGGTATATGCATGTGTCTAAACTCATCAATATGTATACGTTAAATGTGTACAATTTTTTTTAAATCAACAGATGGCATATGCACTTACTGGAGATAGAAAAGAAGAAAGCCCACCCCCCCAGTGAAGGATGGTCACAATACAATTCCTTCTCTATTTCTCCATCTTGTCAGGATTTTAGACACACAGGTATGCACACACTCCTGGCAAGTTTTCAAGACACTTGGCTGGGATTCGAACCAGAATTGGCCATGTGGGATCTGGCTTTTATACCTCCTAGTCTACAGGACTGGACCTAGAATTTCATGTATCAACTATACCTCAATAAAGGTTTTTTTGTTTGTTTTGTTTTGTTTTGTTTCTTAAAATGAACTTTATAGAATACCTATTACTGAAAATTTTTTTAATGAACTTTATAGAATACCTATTACTGAAAAATTTTGTGTTTGGAAAAATGTGTGAGACACCTTCAATCTATTAAGGCTGAGGGGGAGTTTAAACATGATGGAC
>NW_006208436.1:1153818-1192195 GCF_000334495.1 Tupaia belangeri chinensis
CATAGTGAGAAAGCAAACCACCAGGTCCAGGACTCGAACCACAGTTGGCCATGTGGGAAGCTAATTCTCTTAACCACCATGCCACCTGTCGGCCCAAACATGATGAACTTTCAAGTGAGAGGATAACTTAAAATCATGTGTTATAAATGTTGCCTTATGCAACATTGTTTTATTGAGGAATATCCTGAAATTTAAATTGCATCAGGTATTTCTGAATAAAAAAGGTAGTTTGGTTTCTGCAATTTAATAAACACTATATGATCTAGAAATCTCTACAGGGAGAGGTGAGACATAGTCAACAAAACTTGGTAAGCAACAGGGTCATCATTCATTTTACATACTTTTGTGGAAAGGGAAAGAAAGTATTTCATTTTGCTTTCATATTTTGTTACTTTTTTAAAAGTCAGGAAACATGAAAACTATGAAGATACAAACATGGCTCTATTATTAGGCAAATCAATAATTAGAAAATTCTTGATTAAAAGTATGAGAACTTTCCCACAAATTGCTGTAAGTCACACAAAAATTCCAAAACAGGGGGCCAGAAGGTGGGGCAGTGGTTCAGGTGTTGGATTCACACAGGGCTGACTGAGTTTCAAGTCTCAGACCTGGAGGCTTGCTTTGTCACTTTCTCTTCTCCTTCTCTCTGGTGAATGTGCTCTATAGCAAATTTAAAAATTATTATAAATAGGGACCAGCTGTTAGTGTAATGGCTATGTTGCTGGTCTCCCATGTAGTCGACCGCGGTTCGAGTCCAGGACCCGGTGGGTTAACTTAAAACTCACACTGGGCACGTGTGCGTGCGTGCCCAAGATCCCGAGAGGAGAATGGAGGAGAAGGGATTGCGGTGTGGCCATCCCCCCTGGGGGGTGATTTCTCGCTTTCTGGCTCTCTGTCCCTCTCTGTCTGTCTGGCGAGCGCACATGCCTAAAGAAAAAAAAAAAAAAAAAAAAAAAAACCTCTTCCCCCCAAAAGTAAATAAATAAATAAATAAAATTAAATAAATAATTCTAAAAAAATGCTGAAATACATAAATTTGGAATCAATAACATTTTAAAAATATAATATAAATCGCAAATGATTGAAATGGACATTAACATATAATTCAACAATTGAATAAAATAATTAAAATGCATTTTTTAGGTATAATTAAATTCCTCCATTATTTATAGCAGGAGTTCATAGACTTTTCCAATAAACTATCAGGTAGTTAATATTTTAGACTTTGCAGGTCTTAAGTTTTTATTACTACTTGACTGTATGGTAGGGCAAAGTAGCCATAGACGATGCATAAAAGAATGAGTATAGTTGTGTTCCAATTAAGCAATTTACAAAAATAAGCAGGTGCCCAGAATGGGACAATAGATTATTGCCTGCCAAATTTCATATCTTGGAACATAAGGCTTCAAAATATAGCAAATTATTATGAAAAGATTTTATATTTAAAACTCATACAGCCATCCCCTATTTACTATTGCCCACATTTTCTTTCCCTCACTCCATTTATTTTCTCTCCTTCCCTTCCCAATCTTTTCCTCCCTTCCTTTGTTCTCTCTCGTTCTTCCACTCCACCCTCCACCTTCTCCAGTAGCCAACCAAAGCAAGCAGGGACAAGATGTGCTATAGAAGGAACCTACCTTAGTGGGCAAAAGTGTCCAATGACTGGTCATGTTGAAATTGCCAACTCATGGTAATAATAAAAAACAGACTGACCTTCAGTTGGTTTTATTATGGCATCAACATTCTCTATCATTTTTATTGCCCTTGTTGTTTGCACGCAAAACAGACTGCTCCACCATCCACCCTGCGTAGTTTGCTACTATTCTTTCATATCTTACACAGGAAATCTAACTGCACAAGATGTACTTTCTTTCTGAATTATTAAATATTACTTAACTGTTGTCTGGAAGTGATTGGACACATCATCATTTATTTAATGGATCCCATAATGGATAGTTGAACTATTTCCAGTGTGTTCTGGTACAAATGGTGCCTAACTAAATATACTCGAATACTCATCTTTGCACATTTGTGGGAGTATTTAGTTTGGATTAAATCCTAGAAACTAAATCGATGACACATGAGAAACTTTAACAAATATTGTCACATTGTTCTTCAAAAGTTATGTATTGATTTCAGCTCTACCTAACACTAAATGATAGTCTTTTCTCCATGTTCTTTTCAAAAAAGAATACAATGATACTCTGAATTTTTGCCAAACTATTAACCCAAAAAAATGATACAAGTGATACTTCATTTTACTTCAAGTTACATTTCTTTTTTTTTTTTTTTTTTTTTTTTTTTTTTTGGGGGGCTTTGGCCCCCCCAAGAGAGAGAAAGCGAGAAATCACCCACAGGAGGAATGGCCACACCAGGATCCCTTCTCCTCCATTTCTTCTTGGGATCTTGGGCACGCACCTGGTGTGAGTTTAAGCTACCGGGTCCAGGACTCAAACAGAAGTCAACTACATGGGAGTCCAGCAACAAAGCCATTACATCAACTGCTGATCCCTCACATTTCTTTCAAATATGATTAGATATTTTTTATTTTTCCTTTTAAAATGCTCTTCAAGAGGCAATGGTGTTTAACTGGGTTCAGGTGGAAGGAATCTCCACAGAGGCAGTCTTATAAACACACACAGAGTTTACCACATTCAGGTACAATCTGTTAAAACTGCACACCTGATTAGGTTGGGTCAGTCTTGTTAAGATTTATCATGTACCTCCTTTAGATGAATGTGTTAAGATAGATCTGTTTTGTAAACACTAAAATCTCTCACAGTATATCTCCCCCCTCACGAGAGATATTTGCTATAGGGCACATGAGGTCACTGGAGAGAAAGACAAAAAGTGAGAAATCACCTCCCAGGGGGGGATAGCCAGGCTACAATCCCTTCTCCTACATTCTCCTCTCGGGATTTGGGGCACTCAAGCTCATGTGCCCAGCGTGAGTTTGACGTCTCCGGGTCCAGGATTCAAACTGTGGTTGACTACATGGGAATCCAGGAACATAACCATTATCCATCTACTAGTCCTAATGTAAATTATTTTAATTTTTGTAAAAAATAAATAGTGATAGGGGCTATTATGGGGTTAAGGCACAGGACTCCCACATGGTCGACTGCAGTTTGAGCCCCAAACCTGGCGGCTTGAAAAACTGTGGTTGACTACATGGGAATCCAGGAACATAACCATTATCCATCTACTAGTCCTAATGTAAATTATTTTAATTTTTGTAAAAAATAAATAGTGATAGGGGCTATTATGGGGTTAAGGCACAGGACTCCCACATGGTCGACTGCAGTTTGAGTCCCAAACCTGGCGGCTTGAAACTCACACCAGGTGTGTGTGCAGGCGCTCCCAAGACCCCAGAGTGGAGAGTAAAAGAGAAGGGATTTCAGCATGGCCATCCTCCATCGGGGGGGGGGTGATTTTTTACTTGCTTTCTCTCTTTCTGTCTCTGGTGAGCACATGTGCCTTATAGCAAAAATCTCTCCTCCAAAAGTAAATTAAATAAATTGTTACAAATATTACTGTTTGGGGACTAGCAGTTAACATAATGGCTATGTCCCTGGACTCCCATGTAACTCTACTGCAGTTCGAGTCCCGGATCCAGTGGCTTAAACTCACGCTAGGCACGTGTGCATGCATGCCTGAGATCCTGAGAGGAGAATGGAGGAGAAGGGATTGCAGCGTGGCCATCTTCCCTGGGGGGTGATTTCTTGCTTTCTGTCTCTCTGTCTTTCTCTGTCTCTCTGGTGAGTGCACACGCCCTATAGCAAAAACCTCTCCAAAAGAAAAATATTTCTGTTTGATGTGTATTATCAATCACATCACTCTAATTTGAGTGTATTTTCCAAAAACATACCTTCTCTTCAGAAGGCTGTAGGTCTCCTCTTTTACCTGGAAATGAGGGTAGAGTAGCTTTAGCCACGTTCACTCAGAGTACTTAATAACGAATTAACAATTTCTAATCTAATTTCATATACACCACTTAGCCTGCATATTTTACTCCTTCACTTTACTCTCATAACTTCATTCAGTCCATCAAAATAGATTATGGACTTATTGCAGAAAGTTATATATCATAATTGATTTCTACAAAAAACTTGAACTATGTAAGATATTGTTTCATAAGAATTAATGTATTATAATGAGATGATAACTTTAGGCAAACACATGATAATCTAATAATCTTGAAAACATTTTGGATATTGACTTATAGGGAAGTCTTGAGGTGTTTTTTAAGTGTAAAATATTATTTATAAACAAACAAGAATCATCCAGCCACTCTATTTTATGAAGTAGTACAGCCTTTAATCCTGCCCCCTTTCTCTGGCTCTCTAACCACTGCTGGCCTCTCCAGCCAAAGAGTAGAACTTTATTTCTCTTTGCAGTTCCTTCCAATTCCAGTTAAAGGAATAGCAATCTAATAGTTATTATTGTCCCAATTACTGTTGTAAAAAGATAGAACTTTGTACTAGAGAGAATTTTTTCCTCTGGCCATATTATAACAACCCAAACAAAATTCCTATACCCAAATATGATACTCTGTCTTCTCCCATGTTGGAATGAATGAACTGTCAATTCAAGTGTTCCACTCATTCACTGTGGTCTACTCCAAGGCATAATTTCTGCAACCATCCCCTCTCTTTCTTTCTTGCATCATTGTAAGCAATATGTCAGACTCTAGGGCTCTGTTCTAGTACTCCTGATCTGCATCCATTCCCTAAGTGATATACAAACTTATGACTTCGAATACTGTGACTCTTCTGAAAAGTATCTCACTTGCATCTGCAAACCAAATCTCGCTTCTGAACTCTAACCTATTTAAATTGCTTAGTTAACATACCCACCCATATAAATAAGAGGCATCTTTAACGTATACAAAACTGAATTATTGATTTCCCCATATCTTTTTCTCTCAAAGTCTCCATCTCAGTAAATGCAATTCCATTTGAAAGTGCGACCAGCATACGGAGGAATGGTTATGTCACTGGACTCCCACATAGTCAACTGTGGTTCGAGTCCCAGATCCCGTGGCTTAAAACTCACACTGGGCATATGTGCATGTGTCCCCAAAATCCTGAGAGGAAAATGAAGGAGAAGGGACTGCAGTGTGGCCATTCCCCCTGGGGGATGATTTTTTTGTTTTCTGTCTCTCTCTCTCTCTCTGTGTCTGTCTCTGGAGAGCACATGCGCCATAGGCAAAAAATCTCTCTTAAAAAAATTAAAAGAATAATTGATTTCTCTTTTTTCCTCATTGCTATGCACAGCTAACTATGAATACTCTCAACTTTTTCTTCAACTCTATCCAGAATCTGATCGTTTCAGATAATCTAATTCTTTTTTAAATAATTATTTCATTTAACTTTATTTATCCATTTATTTATTTAAATTTAATCAGAGAGGGACAGAGCGAGAGAAAGAGAAAGTGATAAAGCAAGCTGTCCGGTCCAGGACTTGAACCACAGTCGGCCATGTGGGAGTCCAGCACCCTTAACCACCATGCCACCTGCCAGTCCCCAGATAATCTAATTCTAATTGCCTTGCAGCTACCACCCTGATCCAAGTGACTATTAGAATTGATTTTAACTCTGTGGACTCACTCCTCCTACCTCTGCCTTAGTGTAGTCTGATATAATAGCCATAGTTTTGTGGGGTTTTTTACAGCAAAAGTCAGATCATGCCTTGTCTGTTTTCCAACCTCAAATAGCTCTCCAGTTTCCTGTGAATGAAAACAGAAGTATCATTTACAAGGCCTTATATGACCTAGCCCAATGGGATCTCCTTCTGATCTCATCTCTCACCACACCCTCCTTGTTCCCTACTGGTCATGCTGACACATTTGCTATTTTCTAAAACACATTGGGCCCCCTCTCATCTCAGGAGTGTATGTTTGTCTTTCATTTCCACATAGATCAACTCTGTAGGCTCCTTCACTTTCTTCAGTTTTCTCTTATTATAGAAGCCTGATATAAACTAGAATAATGATATTAATATTAATTATTAATTGTACAAATATTAATAGCATAAACTAGTAGTAAAGACTAAGATATACATAATAGCAAATGCATAATAAAGTCATTATTAGTGTATATGGATAATTAGATAAACATAGCTTCCATGTATAATTGAAATGTAGTAGATGTAAAAACACAGTATCATCCAAGTACAGGGAAGATAAATATTTTATATAAAAATTATTTATTTGGGGCCAGCAGGTGGAATAGTGGTTAAAGCACTTGACTCCTGTGTGGTCAACTGCAGTTTGAGTCCTTCAGCTTGAAATTCACACTGAACCCATGTGCATGCCCAAAATCCCAAGAGGAGAATGGAGAAGAGATTGTGGCATGGCCATCTCCCCTGGGGTGTGCTTTCATGCTTTCTGTCTCTCTGTCTCTCCAACAAACACACGTGCCCTATAGCAAAAATCTCTCTATGTAAAAAGAAATATTTATTTTATCTTATTTAATAATATTATCACTCTTTAAATTGCCACAGAGCACACATGCTCACCAGAGAGAGAGAGAGAGAGAGAAAGTAAGCCTCCAGATTCAAGATTTGAACCAGGATTGCCCATGTGGAAGTCTAGTACTCCACCACCACATCACCTGCTGGCCTGAAGATTATTAATAGTAATAGCTAATACTTACTAACTGCTAATCTCTTGGACTCCATTCTACAATTTTTGTACATATTAATTTACTTGATCATCAAAATATTGTCAAGTAGTAGGTAATATTATTCCTATTTTATTGATGAGACGTTGAGGCAAAGGGAGGTTAAGTAACTTTCTCCTTGTCACATAAGTAGGAAGAGTTATGGTATGAATCTAAATAATGGCTCCAGAACTATGCCCTTGACCATTACAGTTCTAACCAGTACCCAAACTAGCTTTACAATTTAAGATTTTTTTCTCAAAATAACATTCCTTTACAAAAATATCAAGTTTCCCTAATAAGCCGTACAATAAAACGATAAAAGACCAGGTGGTAGGCACAATTCCACTGTTTCCATGATTCCCTCCTTTGGTGTGCACCTCTGTATAAATCCTTTCACTGTGAGCCAGTCAGTGTCATGGTGGTAGAGGCAGCTGAATCCCACATGGCCAGCTACACAAGTTCTAGTCCCAGACCTGGTGACTTAAAAACACACCAGGTGCATGTGTGTGTGTGTGCCCAGAACCCTGAAAGGAGAATGCAGGAGAAGGGATTAAGGCATGATCAGCCTCTATGGAGATGTTTCCTTACTCCCCTAACTAGAGGTCAGGCACCCTCTAGTTAAAAGACAACAACAACAACAAAAACCTTCCACTGAGAATCGGGCAGGCTTTGTGAATATGATAGGATATCGTATTCATGATTAGGTATGCACTGTTGACCCTTAAAAAGGGAGATTCTCCTCAGTGGGTCAGACCTAATCAAGTAAAACTTCCTTGACAAAACATTCAACTTTTTCTTTTATATTATTTTTTTAATTATCAGAGGGTATATGTTCTTGCTGGAGAGAAACACAGAAACAGAGAGAGGAGGAGAAAGCACCCTGAATGAGGTGTGGTCATGACACTATCCCGTCTGCTCCTTCTCCTCCTGTCAGTGTCTGGGGCATCTCACACATGTGCCCAGCTCATTTTGTTAACGGATGTGAAAGTGTCAGGCTGCGTTGTGAAGTTCTTTGGGTCCAGATCACTAAAATTAGAGATCTGTCGCTAGGCGCAAAATGAAACCGCAATCATGTATGAAGCAGGTAGAAAAGAAGATTTAATAAGAAAGAAAGGAAGTACACCCCAAAGGTTCTCGGGCGGGCAGATTGCCAGGTGGCAACCACGCTGGGCACCAGTCAACTGACATATTATTACTAGAGATCATGAATATTCATTAGTGGGAGCCCCATTATGCTGCCTATGTCCTTCCTTTGGATTTGAATCCACACGTTCTTTCCTGCACCTGCGCACCTTCCTCACAGGTAAAGAATGAGGAACTTGATCACCTAATTGTGCATGCCCAGTGAGAGCCAGGTTGCCCCAATTAGACTGCCCAATTAGTCCATCACCCTGATGGGAATTAGGGCATTGACCAAAACACTTGCTTAGGTTTTTTTGATAAGAGAAAAATCTACAAATCATCCCTGTGTCTTCCCTCAGGCCCCAAAGAAGGAAGATGGCAAATTGCCTCACCCTCCTGTTGCCCAGAGCTAGATGAACCTTTCGCTTTTCTCTTAGGGCTGCCCGCTCATGACTAACTGCCTACCACAGTGTCTGCTGGGGCCAAGATTCAAACCACAGTTGGCTAATGTGGGTTCTGGCCTCCTTGACCACTAGGCTACAGGGCTGGCCTGAAAATACTCAACTTTGACAATGGACAAGTGATGTACAGCAAGTTGGCAAGGACGTGAGAGCACCCTTCAGGAGATGACAGTGGCCCTGTACAAGATACCCATGTGCCACTACTGGAATCAGTTTGGAGGTATACCCTGAGTTTCAGATGAAGACACAGGCAGCTGAACTCCTGAACGAAGACTCCAGTTATTCCATGCCAGGCTTAAGACCTACAGAACTGTGAAATCATAAATTGGTATTGTTTTAAGCCATTATGTTTATAGTAATTTCTTACTCACTGATAGAAAACTAATGTGACAGGCTTCTCAGCTATGTTAATGAATATAATTCATTTAACTCATTTAGGAGAAGAAATTGACTTGTCTGATTTGGTTTAAAGATGAAAGAAATAGATTTAGAAGATAGAGCTGAAATAAAACACTCCAAAATGTCTTTAATAAAGAATAAAAGTTTGCTAAGTAGAAACAAATTTGAAATGTAGAAGTATCAACTTTACCACAGACGATTAGGAAAAAAATATATATATATCACAGAGGCCACAAGGACTGTTCATATAAACCAAAGGGTTATAATCTACCAAAATGAGATAGTGACCTCGTGTTTAATTTTGTGTGTCAAACCTGCTTCTAGAGTGCTGGTAAAACATTACTGCTGGGTGTATCTGTTAGGGTGTTTCCAGAAGAGATTAGCATTTGAATTGGTAAACTAAGTAAAGAAGACCACCCTAACCACCACCTGAGAGAGGAAGACAGACATTGTGAGAGGAAAAGTCAGAAATCATCCTGTGGGGGAATGGCCAAACCATAATCTGTTCTTCTATATTCTCCTTCAGGGATCTTGGGCACACAGGCACATGGCGTCCAGCACGATTTTCAAGCCACTGGGTCTGGGACTTGAACCGTGGTTGGCCGTGTGGGAGTCCAGCGACATAACTGCTACACCATCTGCTGGTCCCAATGGTCCAATCTTTTGAGGTCCTGAATAGTTCAAAATGATAGAGGAAAGGCAGATTCTATCTCTGAGCTGAGGCGTTCATCTTCTCTTGCCCTCAGATACCGACATCCCTTGTTCTCAGGCTTTTGAACTCAGACTGGGATTTATAGCATTGTCACCCTCCACCCATTCTCAGAGAGAATGATACCACCAGTTTCCCTGGTTCCCCATTGAACTCAGACTGGGATTTATAGCATTGTCACCCTCCACTCTGTTCTCAGACAGAATGATACCACCAGTTTCCCTGGTTCCCCAGCTTGCAGATGGCAGACTGCAGGACTTCTACAGCCCCGTGAGCTGATTTCTCTAATAATTCTCCTCTTCTATGTCTCAATATGTATTGTGTTCGTTCTGTTTCTCTGCAGAATCCCTACAGAAAACTGTAACAGCCGTTCACTACTGTTATATAAATATATGTGCTTTCTAAAAAATAAATAATTGTGAACATCAAATAATTGTAGTGTTTAAATTCAACCAGACACTTTTAAGAGAGTGGTCTGGATATAAATTTGCATTTATGTTTAAAGTTTCAATGAAAACATGCATGAAGTGGGGGGTATTGATCACAATTTATCCCAAAGGCATGTGATTAAAGAAGTTCTAAAACATCACAGTAGGGGACTTTAGATTTTATCTTTCCTGGGATCTAGTCATTTCTTTTCTACTTGACCAAGAATCTATTTCATCATCTGTAAAATGGGATTAATACTCCTTTCAACACTGTTGGGAATAAATAAAATATCTATAACTGACTAACCCAAAGTTGGCAACACAACCTTCATCTACAACAGCTATCACGGTACCCATGATATTAGTACATTTGTTAACCTGAATTTCAAATTATCAGCTTTAGCCATAGCAATACCTATTTGAAGAAGCTTCTTGTGAAGACAAGGAGAGAGGTGGTCTCTGATTACTATTGGAAGACATGGATATCATTAGACTGCTTTTATTTCTTTTTTTTTTAACTATTAGGAAAGTCATGTATTTTTCTATGTTTTTCTATGCAAAAGTACATCATGACCTTATATCATTAAATAGACTGCTTTTATTTATTTTTTTTTAACTATTAGGAAAGTCATGTATTTTTCTATGTTTTTCTATGCAAAAGTACATCATGACCTTCCCAACAACTCAATATTTTCCACCTTGATAAATCCACCTATTATTAAGAGAATCTCCAAACTTTATGTATACTATCCATATGTTAGGGAACATGCTTGCCATTACAAATAAAAGTCCCATTTTATAGAAAAGAGCCTGGAGGTGTTTTCCTGAGGAAGTACCAGTCTGACTCTGGAAAGCAGTACATGAATGTACTTTATTTACTGAATAAGCATAGTCTCTTATGGTTAGTGGATATTTCAATTCAGAATATTTTCTTTGGGCCTCTTGGGAAAGTCAAAATGATCAACAAGTCTTTGTGTTTAGCACTGAGGTTAGCATTTGCCTGAGAATGATGTGTCAGTAATCTTTAAATAAATACAAATAAAGTAAGAGATTAAAAATATATCAGAGGTTGGAACCAGCAGTTAGCGTAATGGCTATGTTGCTGGACTCCCACGTAGTCAACCGCGGTTCGCGTCTTGGACCTGGTGGCTTAAAAATCATGCCAGGCGCTTGTGCATGCATGCCCAAGATCCTGAGAGGAGAATGGAGGAGAAGGGATTGCGGCGTGACTATCCCCCTGGGGGGTGATTTCTCGCTTTCTGTCTTTGTCTGTCTGGCTAGCGCACGCGCCCTATAGCAAAAATCTCTCCAAAAAAAAAAAAAAATATATATATATATATATATCAGAGGTATGGACACATTTAGAGTAGGGGTTTCAGTAGGTCCTAACATTCATAAGCTGGGAGTGAGAATGAAGAGACTAATAATCCTCAAGTGTGTATGAATAGGAGTCAAATCTGGCCAGAAGCACTAAAATAATATGCAGCAGCAATAGCAGACCCAGTCAGTCATGGATTTGGTCAGAACTATCAACTGCAATATACCAGCCTCCGTAAACTAGAGCCTTCTGTAAATTAATCCTTCTAGAATACAACCTCAAGGAAATGGTTCATATATTTGATTTCTGATTCATCAGTACAGCTGAATATCCTGTGTCTATTCTTGATTCTTGTAGAGAGAATCCTTAAATCTTTCTGGTTGGATAATCTCTTTGTGGCTAGAACATCTTTCAGTACATTCAATTGTGGCTGAAACAGACAAAAGACAACACTGCTCCCATACTTTACCCTCATACAAATAGGCATTTCTTTTTATTTCACCATTCTCTTAAAGTTTTATTTTGCAAATGTATATAAGTGAAATTGGACTAGGACTGTGGAGTTAAATAGACATTAGATACATCTATATTTTATAAGTCTGTCTGTGATTTAGTCTTAGTAAGGAGATTGGAAAGATGTCCATGTGTAATTTTATTTAATCATTTTTCTTTGCCTATCCTTATTATCCCTTGTCTTTCACCTTATGTCAAGGAACAAGTGTTTTGCAAAACTGGGAACTTTTCAAAAGCAGTCATTTAAAACTAAGCATTGGCAATGGGGAGAGTCAAGTGAGCCATTCAGTGCTAGAGACATGTTTTATGCCCAAAGATTCTACAACATTTGTTTTTATGAAAAGATATAAAATATATGGGAGCATATAAATTCAGCCTTGATTTTATGCACATTGTGTGTTCTAATTATAACAATCCAATTTATAAACACTATATGTTGTGGTTCTGACAGTGAAATTGTGATGAAACACAAGAGTACAGATTTTAATTACATACAGTTCTAATACAGTGAGCACTGCTGCATTTCTGTCATCTCTGAAATGGTAACAGAATGGAAAAAAAGTTTTTGAAATATGAGCATGAAGGTAATGAGATCAATAAATGTCAGCTAGAAAAAGTAATCACAACTCCTGAGACTCACTGACCTTTCTACAAATTCCAGGAATAATAGAGTAGCTTGGGATGAGGAATTCTTTAACAATGAGAAACTGATACAATTATAAGAAGAAAGAGAAGCAGAGATTGCCCTATGATATCAAAAACATTGCCTATAAAGGTAATTTTGACACAATAATTTATTCCCTTGATTTTTCTTCTAAGGTCACCACCAACATAGATCACAAATCTTTGGTCTTTACAGAGACAAAATTTCCATTACAGCCTTCTGAATACTGAAATACCCGCTTCATAAACTTTTAGTTTGCTTCATAATGGTTAGCATCTTAATAGAGTTTAGTAATATAGGTGGTTAATTTAAATGCCCCAAGTAAAGAATATTCTACTTTGGTATTTGTAAATTACTCTATCAATATCTGAGTGCAATTTGGAAAAATTTAAGTTTGGAAAGAGGCTGAAGGAGTCTTTGAAAAGATTAAATGATCATGAGATAGTTGTCATTTAAATATAAAATTAATTTTGATATAGTCAAATTCTAAATTTTGATATTCAAACATTGTTTTTTAAGTCCACAAAATCTTAGGCAATATTACAGAAATAAAGCTTCCACTATGGCTAAGTTTCTATTGGGCCAGAAGGGACTAGGTTATGATATTGTTTGTATGGCTTTAATCCTAAAGGCAGAATGAATTTATCTCCATAAAAGTTGATAACATTTCAATAGAAAACAGTTTTCTCTATCTTAGAAAATCATATAAAAGTTTAGGTAAATCCCAGATAATCAAAGTAAAAAGGAAATGAGAAGAGACTGGAGCCTCAAATTCTTCTTATAATCCCCTCCATATGTTTGTCTGACCCCAGAAATTACACATGCACATACATTCAGTATGTGATAATGAAATCGAGGATATTGCTATATACATCATTTTCAACAAAGAACTTTACATTCTTGTTTGTTCATTTTTTTTTTCCTGAGCCTTTCTCACCCATATCCCTCCCATCGCCTCTGATATCTATACTTGGCCTCTACTTTTGTCTTTGAGTCTTTCAATTTCTGCCGTAGGGTGCAGACATATGGTATGCATGGATTGAGGACACACAGGGTTTGTCTTTGGCAGTCTGACTTATTTCACTTAGATTCACTTAGATTTCACTTCTAGATTCATACACTTAGTATAGGACAGAGTCTCACCATTCTTTTCAGCTCATTGTGTATATGTGTGACATTTTTTAAAACCCGGTCATAAGTTTTTTGACCATTTGGGTTGATTCCAGGTCTTAGCTGTTGTGAATAATACTGCAGTAAACATGGATGTGCAAGTGATGGCAAGTGTTCAGTGATTTCCTGTCAACCAAATCAATTACCTAGTAAAACAAATCAACACAATTCAGAGAAATATAAGAGGACATTAAAAAAACTTCATATATCATGAGCTTATTTTTGTTCAAAAAATAGAAGTCCATTCATAGTTCTTAATAGCACAAATTTCCATGAAGTTTTTGAAAACCCCTAGCACAGTAAAATCCAGGACCTACACAATGTATAGGACACAATTCAAAATTATTTGACCTATGAAGATTATAAATGTTTAAACATGATCAAGAGAAAAGACATTCAACTGAAACATATCCCAAGTAGAACCAGGTATTAAAATTATCAGAAGGAACCAGCAGATGGCATAATGGTTACGTGTTGGACTCCCACATAGTTGATTGTGGTTCGAGTCCTGAATCAGGTGGCTTAAAACTCATGCCAGGTGCATGTGCATGTGTGCCCAATACGCTGGGAGGAGAATGGAGGAGAAGAAATTGTAACATGGATGTCTCCCTTGGGGTGATTTTTTCACTTTCTATCTCTCTGTCTCTCTCCATCTCTCTGGCAAGTGCATGGACCCAGTAACAAAAATTTCTAAAAAAAAAAAAAAAGAAATTATCAGAAAAAAAAAATTGAAAACAATTGTTATGATTATGATTAATAAAAATATGATCATAATGAGGAGAAGAAAGAAAAATATTGGAGAAGAAATAAGCTATAAAAGAAAACCAAATGCAAATTCTAGAACTAAAAAGGATAATATCTGAAAATTTAAAAATTCCTATTGTATTAAATTGACAGGCAATACTCCTACATATTTATGGGGTATAACGTGATATTTTAATACATGTATATGATCTGTAATAATCAAATCATGGTAATTATCATATCTACAATCTTAAACATTTATCATTTTTTGTATGTTTGGAACACTACAAATCTTTTCCGCTAGCTTTTTTTGAAATATATAATAAATTATTGTTACATATATCAACAGTTGTCTTACAGTGTTATTGTATGCTAAATTTATTCCTCCTATCTAGTTGTAATTTTGTATCTGTAAAGTAAGCGTCTCGATCTTCCCCACTCCCATCCTTCCCAGTTTCTAGCGACCACTATTCTGCTTTCTGCTTACATAAGTTCAACTTTTCTAGCTTCTGCACTTGAGAGGCATGTAGTACTTCTCTTTATGTGCCTGGCTTATGTCACTTCTCCTGAACATAGGTGTATGCAAAAAACCTCAAAAGTAAAGACAACAAAATAAAATAGATAAGTTAGACTACCCAAAACTAAAGAAATTCTTCACAGCAAAGAAAACAATTGATAGAGTGATTAGACAACCAACAAAATGGGAGATAATATTTGCAAACCCTTTATTAAACAAGATATTATTAACATCTGAGATTTTTTAAAAACTAAGTTTACTTAAAAACAGAATACAGTTGACATAAATGTCAGCAAATTCAAACATAGTGAATTTTCTAATGTAAAAAACAGAAAGGAAAAAAGATTTTAAGAAGGTGAACATTAACTCAGGAAACCCTGGACAAAAGCAAAAGGTCTAACATACATGTAATTGTAGTTCCAGATAAAAAAAGTGTTTTTAAAAATGAAATTTAAAAAATTGAATAAATAATGAATAAACCTTTTCCAAATATGGCAAAAGATAAATTAGACATTTAAGAAACTCACTGAGTCCCAAGCACATTAATATGAACAGAACCATGCCCGAGCATATCACAGACTTCTGAATGAGAAAATTATGAAAGCAGCCAGTAAAAAATGATAGAGGAACAATTACTTGAATGGCCAATAACTCTTCATAACTACTAAGTTAAAAAAAAAAAAACATAGTGGAAGAGTATTATTAAAGTATTCAAATAAAAAAATGAACCTTCTGTAATTATATACTCAATAAAAATATTCTTCAAGTATTAAAGTAAAAACAAAATTATTTTATTCTAAAATAAAGTAAAACTAAGAGAGCTCATTTCCAAAAGAAATTCACCTTATGAGAAATTATAAAGGGAGTCCTCCAGGCCCGAGAGAAAGAGTAATATCATAGGAAAACCCAGAGCTTTAGAAAGGAATGAAAAATCTTGAATATGGGAAGAAAAAAAAAACAGGGGAGGAAATACAAAAGCTGTATTTATTTTCTATTTCCTTAAAATCCACAGGACTATTTAAACAAATATTATAGTGTTATCTTGTGGAGTTATAATGTATGTAAGTTTAATAAATATGACAGCCATAGCACAGAGGATAAAGTGAAGGAGAGTAAGACCTTGAGTGGTGGCATTTTACTGCATGATACATTAAATGGAAAATATTTTTTTTTTGGCGGGGGGAGAGGTTTTTGCTATAGGGCACGTGCACTTGCCAGACAGACAGACAGAGACAAAGAGACAGAAAGCGAGAAATCACCCCCCAGGGGGGATGGCCACCGCAATCCCTTCTCCTCCATTCTCCTCACGCCCAGCGTGAGTTTTAAGCCACCAGGTCCGGGACGCGAACCGTGGTCGAATACATGGGAGTCCAGCGACATAGCCATTACATTAACTGCTGGTCCCGGAAAATACTATTTCTAAACGGGTGCATATGGCATTTGTACAGAAACCATAAAATATAATGCAAGAGGTGCAGCTGAAAAGTCAATAGTTATACTAAAGTAGTATGTGAAAATTATTAAATTAATACAAAAGAAGGCAGAAAAAGAAGAATAGAAAGACCAAAACCAGAGATGAACAAAACAGATAATAAAGTAGTAAGTCCAAAGTCAACCCTATCAGCAATAATCAGGTGAAGCAAATGGACTAAACATGCCAATTAAAAGACAGGTATTATCAGAATGAGTTAAAAGAAAAAAGAGAGCAAGACTCAACTATATATTATCTATAAGAGACAAATTTTAATATTAAAAAAGGTAGGCTGAATGTAAATGGGTGGAAGAAGACATAAATGCAAATAATATAAGAAAGCTCATGTGGCCATGTTAATATCAGACATGAACAACTAGCTAGGGTATGACCAGAGATAAGAGGCACATTTCATGGCGGTGGGAGGACTGATTCATTGGGAAGACATAACGATCATAACAATAAACTCTGTCTAGTAACAGAACTTCAGAACATAAAGCAAAAACAAACAAACAAACAAAAAAACAGCACCAAACGCAACTCAGGGGGATGATAAAATTCCACAATCATGATTAGAAATCTTACCACTGCCTTCTCAGCCTTTGATAGTATAAAGAAACTAAATTCATAGGTAGTCTGAAAAAATGCTATCAATCACATTAACCTAATTTTTATTTATAGATTACTATACCATACACTGCAAAATATACAATATTTTCTAGTGCACATGGGATAGCCATAGGCATATCTGTGCCATAATACCAGTCACAAATTTTGTAAAGTAATGGACCATTGAAGTGAAAGTCAGGATGCCTGCAGGCAGCCACTTACTAGCTGATTGATGTTGGACAGTTCATATTATCCCTCTGAGTAACAGTTTATTCATCTTAGAAATAACAATATTGTCAATCACCCAGATTTGTTTAGAGAATTGGAAGATAATGCAAGTAAAATACCTAGAATCGTGCCTACTACACAATTTAAATACACAAAATGTTTAAAATTAAATTGCTTGAACCAGAATTGTTTTCTATTCTCACTGGTACCTTAATCCAGGTGAAAAAATCAATATTTAATAAACAATTATGTTAAACAGTAAAGATATTTCATCCTTAACGGTAGTATTCAGGAAGCAACATGACCCTTAGCATCTATTCCTCAACTAATATCTCAGTGCAAAAGAACTCTCCCTGGGGGCCAACAGGTACAGTGGAGGTTGAGACACTGAACTCCCACAAGGTTGACCGTGGTTCAAGTCATGAACCTGGAGGCTTGTTTTCTCATTTTCCTTCTCTCTCTCTCTCTCTCTCATGAGCACACACATCCTGTACCAAATTAAATGAAATAATATTAATAAATAAAATAAAATAAATGATTAAATGATTTTTAGAAAAAAAAAAGAACTCTTCCCCAGCTCAACTCAAACGGGACTCTTCCTAAGAAAAAGGATCTTGCTGGTCACCTCTGTGTATCAGAGCCTACAGAAAAGTACGTATTAATAAAGTAAAAAGCCACAGGGCCTGATAAACTGAAGCTAGTCACAAGGCTAACAGATAAACTAGGCACTTAGTAGATAATATTAGCAGGAAGTAAAATCACTGTAGAATTTACTTAAGCTATGGTATGAGCATCACCTTTGAGGACATGATATAAAGAATGAGAATTCTGAGCAACTAACTAATGACTACCACAGTATCAAAATGTAGTCAAAAATGACATGGTTTACATGTAAGTGGGATGTAGACGGCAGGATAACACAAGCAGAAGTGCTACGTAGAAAAATAGAAGTGCCTGTGGGGCTGGTAGGTGGCACAGTGGTGAAGGCACCAGACTTCCACACGGCCAACCACGGTTCAAGTCCTAGACCTGGCAGTTTGCTTTCTCTCTCTCTCTCTCTCTCTCTCTCTCTCTCTCTCTCTCTGGTCAAATTGAAGAATAATAATAAATAAAATTAAACAAATAATTCTCTTGTAAAAAAAAAAAGAAGAAAAATAGAAGTGCTATCTACAATAAATAGTTTCCAAGAAATCCCATATTTAGAAGTTATGAGGATAAAAGTGTTAATGTCAGAAACCACTTCTTATTGCATGTTTACATGTGTATCAATGACTAGTAAAGAAAGTATGCTTTTATTCCTAAACAAATACTCATTCTCAGTTGCTATTTTTGTTTTCCAAGTAAATTTCCAAGATAGAGAATCAGGCCTATTACAGATGTAAGTTGATATCTGTTTTGAAGAAAACTGAATACCTGAAAACATTAGATAAAGGTTTTGTGTTCAGCATGATTAAGGACAGAGTAGAGTATCTTTTAATCTTCACAAAGTCTTTCTTTTCTGGGAGTGCTACTTATGGCTCTGTGTTTCCCCCAAAATTTACTGCTAACATGAGAGCATGCTCTTATTGTAGGATCATGTCTTGTATTTTCTTTTCCTTTTTTTTTTGAGAGGCTTTTCCTGTAGGGCGTGTGTGCTCACCAGAAAGACACAGAGAGACAGAAAGCAAGAAATCATCCCCCAGGAGAATGGCCATGCCGAAATCCCTTCTCTTCCATTCTCCTCTTGGGATCTTGGGCACACACACACACACGTGCTTGGCATGAGTTTAAGCCACCAGGTCTGGGACTCGAACAGCAGTCAACTACATGGGAGTCCAGCGACATAACCATTATGCCAAATGCTTGTCCCCATGTGTGGTATTTTCTACTTGAGCAAAATTATTAAATTCAGCATCAATGACAAGACAGTAAACCTTACATCTGAACTAACTTTTCCTGTTTTTGAAAACTTAAATGCTTTTTTTTCCTAAGTGGTGGCCATAGGGCATGTGTGTTCACCACAGAGAGAGAGAAAGTGAGAAGTCAACCCAAGGGGGGGTGGTCACACTGGAATCCCTTCTCCTCCATTCTCCTCTCAGGATTTTGGGCATACGTGCACAAGTGCCCAGCTTAATTTCAAGCTGCTAGGTCCAGGACTTGAACCACAGTCAGCCATGTGGGAGTCCAACCCCTTAACCACCATGTCACTTGTTAGTCTCAAAAATCTTAAATGCTTTTAAAAGGCAGTTTCTGCTTTGCTATGGAAAAGATTACCTGACATACATGCAACTTCAAAAGACCTCAGGAAAGAAACACATACATCAATATGTCATATTTTAATTTATTTTTCATAATTTGATTTCTTGATAGGTCAAACTTTATTCACAGTGGTTTACAAAGTACTGAGCATATTACTACCTGCTATATCAGTGTAAAATAATATCAGCTTCCATAATAACTCAATCTCTACCTACAACCTCACCAGAAATCAAGCCCACGATAACTTTTTCATGAATCTGAGTTGTATAATCAATGGGAAAATTATAATTCTCCATAAATAAATTACTACACACACACACACATGCATTACTATTAATGATTTATTTCATGGTTATTAAAATAAATACAAGTTTAAATGAACTGCCATTCATGCCTTATGGTGTTCCTGCCCTATGTGACCAGCTTAAAACTGTTTTTGGAAACAGTCTGTGGGTTTCTATCTGAAATGCATAGAAGTCATAATTATTTTTTGCATCAGATATCTATCCAAAATTATGAAAGCAAAAAAAAAAAGTTCCTTGCAGAAAAGGAAAAAGAACAGTGTTATGTCACGCACCTTAAAAGTTCACGAAGAATCACTTGATATGATTACCAAGGCTGCTACGATTTCATATATGTGGCACCAGGAGATCACACTGGCTAGAAGTAACCACAGATTGGGTGGGTATTTGGCTGTAAATATCAGGCAACCTAAGGTGTAGAGAGTCAGATGCATTTTAATAAAGGACTCCGCAGGTATGAGTAACATTCATTATGCAAAGGGGGAGATTATAGGTCACTCGCTGAGCACTTTAGACAGTCCTGCAGGAAATACCATAGATAGAAGCATTTCCATAGGGATAGCACAGTACATGACTAGCTAACATGCTGTAGAGTTTCATAATTGCCACTTAAAATTTGAAAGAAGAAGGTGAAAAGGGTTAAATGACTCGTCCAATTTCACAAAGGAAAACAGACAGCTGAAACTATAACCCAGGGAAGAGAAAAGTTCCTCTTTCAAGTAGCCGAAATGTAGCTGATGTGATACATAATAGCTGCATACCCAGCTGCAATTTCGTTATTATGGGACATTAAAAAAACAAATAAACAAAAAAGACACCAAATGCATTACAGCTTTTAGATGTTCTTAAGAGCACAACCACTGGAAATGTGAGTTTCAGCAGTAAATATGGCCCTTGTCTCTCGTGTTCCTACTGCTTTTGTTATGAAAAAGCCGTACGTTATTACCCTAGATGAGCTCATAAATGAGGGAAAATATGTGCCTTTCATTCAAATGGTATTAGTTATATAATTACTCAAAACTACACTGTTTTTGCATATTCTCCAGTAAATATTCTCTTAATAGTTGCCTGGAAAAACGTTTATACACCATTTTATGTTTCAAAAATAAAAGGTTGGTTTTATTTTTGTTTGTTGTTTCTTCAAAGGTTAGCCAATATAGTCTTTTGCCTATACTGAGTATGGTTAAACCACTTTAATTTTAAACTGAATTGTGGGGGCCAGCAGGTGGCATGGTGGTTAAAGTGCTGGATGCCCACATGGCCTACCACTATGTAAATCCCAGACTCACTGACTTGAAACACACTGGGTATGTGTGCATGCCCAAAATCTCAAGAGAAGGTATTGCAGCATGGCTATCTCCACTGGGGGGTAATTTCTTGCTCTCTCTCTCTCTCTCTCTCTCGTGAACACAGGAGGGCCCCTATAAAACAACCCAAAAAAAAAAAAAAAGTGGAATTGCATACTCTATAGTTCTACAGTCACTTTTTTTTTAAAAAAAATATATTCCTTTAATTCATTACCTTTTAAAAGTAGGTAAAGTAGGGACCTGCAGTTGGCATAATGGCAATGTTGCTGGACTCCCAGGTAGTCAACCAAGGTTCAAGTCCCAGACCTGGTGGCTTAAACTCATGCCAGGCGCATGTGCGTGCATGCCCAACATCCTGAGAGAATGGAGGAGAAGGGATTGCAGTGTGGCCATCCCCCCTGGGGGGTGATTTCTCGCTTTCTGTCTCTCTGTCTTTCTGGCAAGTGCATCCGCCCTATAGCAGAAAAAACTCTCAAATCTACAAATAGAACTACCATATGTTCCAGCAATCCCACTCCATGGTATCTACCCAAAGGACAGCAGAATACTTTATTGGAAAAGTGCTTGCACATCGATGTTTATTGTGACACTTTTCACGATTGCTAAGTCATGGAAGCAACCCAAATGCCCACGAACTGATGAATGGTTAGAAAAACTGTGGCGCATATTTTCAATGGAATACTATTCATCCATAAAAAACAACAAAATCCTGGCTTTTGACAGGAAGTGGATGAATGTGGAGGACTTACTGCTGAGTGAAGGAGAGGCATTGTATGTCCCCACTTAATATATACCGTGTGTCTGCACTCTATGACTGAAACTAATTGTCTAAAGGATATAGAAACGCAGTGTATATATGTAAATACCAGATATAGTGTGTGTGAAAGAGGGTCTGAGGAAGGACATTTGCGGGAGGGACAGGGAGGAAAAGCATTAATGGAACAGAGAGGTGTGGTATTATCTGTTGAAGATCTTTGTGGTTTTATCGACAGTGCTGGGGAGAGGTGTTCACCTGTTGAAATATCCATTTTGTAAGACAAATAATAATGTGATTGAATGTATGGAAGAAAATGAAATGAAAATAAATAAATTAATTAATTAAAAAAAAAACTCTCAAAAAAAAAAAAAGTAGGTAAAGCAGTCAAAAGAAATCTGGTTACAGTGGCTATATCCCACATGGCCAATTGCTTGGTTCAAGTTCCAGACCCAGCAGCAAAAACTCGTGGCCCACTGTGGTTTGATTCCAGACCCAGGGGCTTGAAAATCACTTGGGGCATGTTTGTACTTGTGACCAAAATCCTGAGAGGAGACTATAGAAAAAGAAGTTACATCCTCCCTGAGAGATGATTTCTCACTTTGCCTTTCTTGGTCTCTCCCTCTCTGTAGAGCACATGATCCTTATGATAAATGCCTAAGAACAAAACAAACAAACAAAAAACATACCAAGTGCATGTGCATGCATGTCCAAAATCCCAAAGGAGGGAGACATGCAGAGGTGGGATTGTAATGTGGCCTTTCCCTTTGGGGCTTGCTTGCTCTCTCTCTCTCTCTCTCTCTCCCTCCAGTTAGCACAAGAGCCCTTTAGCAAAGAAAAAGGAAAGAAAAAAGAAGAAGAAAATATAACTTTCCTTGATATAATAGCTCCATTGTGTTTAATGACTAGATTATTTTAGGCATAAAATTAAAACTTTATCCTCTTTACCCTGAATCCACCAAACACAAATATTTATCGCTGCTATTCTTTAACACATTATCAAGTATAGTATCCTGTTTTAATATTTCCTCCTTGAACTAGCGTTATGAGGGGGCAGCAGGTGGCACCATGGTTGAGGTGTTGGACTTCCTTATGGCTGACTACATTTGGAGTCCCAGATCCAACGGCTTGAAACTCATGTCAGGCACATGTGCATGCATGCTAAAAATCCTGAAAGGAGAATGGAGAAGGGACTGTGGTGTGGCCATCACCCCTGCTGGGGGGGGATTTCTTGCTTTTTCTCTCTCTATCTCCTCCTGTCTCTCTGGCAAGTGCATATGCCCTATAGCAAAAAAAAATTCTTAAAAAAAAAACTAGCATTATGATACAATCATTTGCAATATATTTGTATCTTATGTATCAAATGACAGTATCTTACATATAAGCAAATTCAAACTATTGACTATTTTCAAAGAAAAACAGTTTTAATAAAGGTTCATAATTGCATAATTTTTGTATTTCTAAATGTTCTCTTAAAATACTGTTTTTAGGGACCAGCAGATGGTGTAATGGCTACGTCGCTGGACTCCTGTGTAGTTGATTGCTGTTCAATTTCCAGACCTGGTGTCTTAAAACTCATGCCGGGCATGTGAGTATGCATGCCCAAAAATCTGAGAGGAGAATGGAGGAAAAGGTAATGTGGCATAGCCATCCCCCCTTGAGATATATACACATAAATATTTATAATGATAATTTCTAAGTTGATTCAACCCAGATTCTTTAAATATCATTGATTTTATATCTGTAAAAGTCACCTTTAAATCTTAAGAAATAATCAATTAATAATTACTAATGTAGAATCAGCAGATGGCAGAATGGTTATCACTGGATTCCCACATAGTCAACCATGGTTTGAGTCCAAGACCTGGCAACTTAGAACTCACACCAAGAATGTATACGTGCAAGCCCAAAATCTCGAGAGGAGTATGGGAAGAGAAGAGATTGTGGTGTGGCCATCCCCCCTGGGGGATGATTTCTCACTTTCTGTCTCTCTGTCTCTCTGCACCTAATAGCAAAATCTTTCTAAATAAATAAATAATTACAATTGCAAGTAGTCTATTAAATATATAGCTTACAGAAATATGCTCAGAATTTTATAGAACCATTAGTGGTAAATTTAATTCATTAAGAAATCAAAGTATGAATGTATGGAAGAAAATGAAATGAAAAAATAATAAAAGGAAAAAAATAATTAAAAAATTAAAAAATAAATAAATAAAAGAAATCAAAATATGAACAGTTAATGCATGTTCTTGTTTCTTAGGGCTTTTTAGTGAGCATTTATTATTGTCAGGTAAATGTCACTTATGAGTAATTAATTTAGTATACTATACATTTATTTTCTTTTCTTGCACTAAACATTATTTTTGTATCTTTATTTTTTTAGAGATTTTTGCCTTAGGGTGCGTGAACTAGCCAGAGAGACAGAGAGATGGAAAGTGAGAAAAATCGCCCCCCAGTGGGAATGACCACATCTCGATCCCTTTTCCTCCATTCTCCTCCTGCGATCTTGGGCACACACCCAACATGTGCCCAGTGTGAGTTTCAACCCATTGGATCCAAAACTCAAGTCATGGTCGGTCATATGGGTGTCCAGTGACATAACCACTACTGGCCCTCAAAATGTTATTTTATTGGCTGAAATTTTTATGTATTATCACTATTTTTTCCTGAACAGTGTTCCAGTTATGTAAGTTTTCATTCAGTATAACCAAGCACATCAGGAAACCTAGCAATCCCATCTTTACAGTGAGACCTCTCCCTGACACCTCTGACTTCTTCTGACAAGTTGCTCTTGAGTTATGCTCCTCATACATCATCCTAGGGATTCCCTTCTACTAGAATCATCCTTTTACTAGATCTCCCATTTCCTGGATCTCATCAAATACTATTTTTTCTTGGTTTACTCCATGCTTTGTGGGACCATACCTTACAATAGTTTCCCAGAAGAGGATGCATGAGACTTTCCCCCACATCTCACATGCTTGACATTGTCTATTTTTCACCCTTACACTTGATTAAAACTACAAAATCCTAGATTGTAAATTTTTTGCTAGAAATTTTAAAGGTAAGTCTTCTAACTTTCAATAATGCTCAATAGTTCAATATTATTTTGATTCTTGACGATTTGAATATTCTCTGTCTAGAAACTTCCATGATCTCCTCATAGCTCTGGTGTTCTCACAGGGAAAGATGAAACCATCACCCTAATGTGCTATCGGTGGGTTCTGGCTCATGATTTACCTGTTTGGATCTGTTCAAATTGCTCACATACTTAGGCGAAGCCAAAGAAATGAATTCCATGTCTTAAACATCACATTAAAAAAAGAAAAAGAAGGAGTCAACAGATGGCATAGCAGTTATGTTGCTGGGCTCCCAGGTAGTGGACCGTGATTCAAGTCCTGGACCCAGTGACTTGAAAATCATGGTGGACACATGCACATGTATGTCTAAGATCCCAAGAGAATGAAGGAGAAGGGATTGTGACATGGCTACCCCCTCTGGGGGGGGGTTTCTCACTTTCCCTCTCAATGTCCCTGTCTCTGTTTCTCCAGCTAGCACACACACCCTAAGGCAAAAAGCTCTAAAGAAAGAAAGAGAAAAAACAAGCAGTGATGTCAGAAGCAAGCTTCCTTGGTAGATTCAAATTCTTTGCTAAAAGTGTGTATGCTCACCAGAGAGAGGCAGAGATACAGAGACAGAGAGAGAGAGAGGGAGAGGGGGAAAACCACTCCCCTGTGGGGTACGGTCACACCACCATCTCTTCTTCTTCATTCCTCCATCTTGTTGGCTTTTGGGGTGAGCACACACACGCCCAGCATGTTTTTCAAGCTTTCACGGCTAGGATTCTAATCACATAGTTAGCTACATGGAATCCAGCTCCTTTAACTACCAGGCCACAGGGCTGGCCTGATTTTCTAGTTTTGACAAGGAGCTTTAAATATAATATGATGATGTTTGTTTGTCTGCCAGGAATAAAAGATCCAAGGGTTTAAAACATGTTTTCTTTAAGGAGAATAAGAGTCTAAGTTTTAAAAATATTACTTAAAAACAAACCCTCACAATTATGGAAATATAGAAGTCATTAACCATATTAACTAGCTAGATATCTCACTTTTATGATTAAAAATAATTTCAGTTTCCACTTCTGCTTCTGAAATTGGTGGACTGAGTAGTTGAGATAAAACCCTGACTAAAAATCCAGACTGGGAGCAAGCATTTGTCTCCATAGAGTCTAAGGAAATAACAGCATAAAAGGAATCCTCGAGACTACAGTTATGGGGTGTCACCTGAAGGTCAAGAAGTCAACAAATTTCTTGAAAAAGGAAAATACATTGGAGGATTTCTCCCCCTTCCCTCCTCCCCCCCCAAAAAAAAACAGATAAGAGGGACCAGCAGATGGCATAATGCTTACATTGCTGGACTCCCATTTAGTCAACCATAGTTTGAATCCTGGACCTGATAGCTTAAAACTCATGCCAGTTGCATATGCGTGCATGCCCCAAATCCCAAGAGGATACTGGAGAAGGGATTGAGATGTGGCCATCCCCTCTGGAGGATGATTTCTTGCTTTCTGTCTCTCTGTCTCTCTCTGTGTTTCCGGCGAGCACTTGTGCCCTATAGCAAAAACTTCTCTAAAACAACAACAACAGCAAAAACAGATGAAAGAGAATCTCTCTGAAGAAAACATGGAATCAGAGATGCCTAATCTGTCCATTGAAATCCCCAAAACAGCATGTGTAACAGAAGGGAGGAGTGAAAGGTGGGTCTGGAAATAGTGAATTTAACTGAAGATCTGTGCAGAACTTTTTATCAGAACTCAGAAAACCGGCACCAGGCAGCTACCATTACCTTGTCCCAATTTTACATGGCTCCTCTCAAAAAAATAATAATAATAATAATAATGGTAAGGGAAGTTGGGCAGTTCAATCTTCAGAGTAATATTCACATGCAGACATTTGAGGATCTTTAGCTTTACTCCCTGTCCCCAAGTTTCCCACTTAGTCATTGTGTCTCTCTAATATCAGTACAAAAACAGAAACCACTGAAGACATTTTAAGCAATACAAGATTAAATAAAGAGAATTAGGTGATTGTAAAATCAATGGGCGTGATGGAGGAGTGGGATCTACACTCCTTTCAGACTCTGAGAACAGTACAAAACTGATCTACAACAACAGTTGATACTCCTGCAACAAGAACTATGGAAATTAGGGAGCCGCTGAACTTATAGATCAGGAAAGAAAACAAACAAAAAAAAGGATCAGGAAAGGGCTGCCGCTCATACTCTGACAAGCAGGACACAGGAGATCGGAGACTAGAATATTCCTGCAGAGATATAGACCTCCAACACTTCCTTGCCAACAGAAAAGAGACAAAAGACAGCAGGATTAAGGTCATTTATTCTTTCTGCTTTATAAATCTCACGCAAGTGCATTGAATTTACTCCCAGAATCTTGGCTGTTAGGTGATCTAGGGAATATATATAGTTTCTAGATTTCTAGGTAGTTCAAAAAAATAAAGCTCACTAGAAGGAAGTGACTCCTAATGTCAAAAGCAACTGGAATATAGCCACTAAATTCTCCCCTCAAGGAAAAATCTCACACATGGTCACTTCATGCCTCATCTCATAGAGAGCTCCTAGTCAGAGTTCCAATTAAGAGCGTATCTGAACAGAAAACACACTTAGAAGCCCCCAGACTTTCTACTCCTCCCTTTGCCGAACCACCTTTAAGGATAACAAAGTATCATTGGGTAAAAAAGGAACCCCAGAATCATGAAAGAGAATAATGACCAAAATGAGAACATATGAGATTTAACATAAAGAAAAATGTTGACTAGAAAAAGTGAAAGCATTCCTAAAGCTCTATAGTAACATCATCTAAATGAAAAAAGCAGCAAAATATAGTTTAAAGTGTAGAAAACAAAATATGAATGAAAAGAGGCAGATAAAAGACCATTCTAGGAGATACAGCCTCCAAATAGCAGGAGTTCCAGAAAAAGAGAATACACAGAGCAAAACCATGGAGTATCCAGTCCAGACTGGAAGATGAGGAGAAGACCTTCAGGAGGAGAAAGTTCTAAGAAAAAGGAAACTCTGCACACTAGTGGTATGATAAAATGAAGGGCAAAATGATGCTAGAAACATTTCTTCTAGAGGCAACCCATATATGGTAACATTGTACCTATAGGGAAAAAAAAAAAAAAAAAAAAAAAAAAAAAACACTGTATACCCCTGCTCAATATGTACCAAATGTACTCAAGGGCAAAAATAGAAAGATTCTAAGACATAAAAGTAGAAAGGACTCCTGCAGATACCAGAGACCATATTGGGGGAAGTGGTTAGGAAGAGCTCAGGAAAAAAAAAAAAAAAAAAAAAAAAAATTTAACAGACCCAGGAATGTACAGTTCCTTGTTGAAAATGATGTAGATAGTGATATCTTTGACTTGATTATTACATACCACATGCATGCTTTGAAAGCCATATTGTATGCCATAAAAGTATACAACTAAATGCAAGTAAGAAATTTTTAAGGAGGAAAAAAACTAGTCCTAGTACATTATCTGATCATAACAATATAATTTTGTCCATTGCTTCTGTCCTTGTAGAGTCAACCTGAAATCATCTAGTTTTGTAATGTTGGTTCAAATGTATAAAATATTACATAGGCCAAATAAAAAAAGGGTGATTCTAGGCCACAAGCCCTATCTGGAAATTAATCAGAAGCCATTCAGCTGACAGAACCAATAACCAATGAAGTGGTGGTCAGAAAACAATGGTTTTAATTTTTTGTTTGTTTGTTTCTGTAAGCAGTTTGCAGTCGTTTTCACACTTGGTCCTGAGTGTCAGGGAAAGAAAAATATAGGTAACCTGGATGTGGTTTCAGAAAAACAATGTGAATGTCAATAAATTTAACAATAAAAGTAAATAATAAAGTAAAGCTATATAAGAGATATGATAGGAAGCAGAAGGAGGAAAAGTGGAGGAAAGAATAGGGACATGGAGTCTTTGTCTCATGAATGGAGAATCAAGAGGTGCTGTTCGAAGTTGAGAGCACATTACAAAACAAAAACCAAACAAAAAAGTGTAAATAAAGAATTACTTAAGGGATCAATAGAAAAAATTAAATAATAATAAAGACAAAAGTACTTGAAAAAAGAAGAAAAAAGTGAGTAAAACATATTTTAGAACAGTCAATAAATGTTTATAAAATACCTCCTTGATGCCAGGCAGTATTCAGACGCTAAGGATACAATGATGCACACGGAAGGAGGGCATTTATTCTTGAAATGTCTCTCCTTGTTCACCCTCTCTTCTGCCCAGAATTTTCAGGACTAGAAAAATCTCATGGAAAAATGGAATTAGAGTACAAGTTTATTTTGCTATAAAAATGTTTGAAACCGACACATAGTTTTTTGTTTGTTTGTTTGTTTCATAATATACACCCTCTATTACCTTTTTGAAGATCCCTTGTATTTTATCATTTTGATTTTCTGGCAAATTTCTATTACTCCAACATAAAAAGCATGAGTATAGGCATTATTATAGGAATTAGAAAGTATTAAACTTCTATTACTCCAACATAAAAAGCATTACTACAGGCATTATTATAGGAATTAGAAAGTATTAAATAAAAGTTTGATGTGTGAGGCCTTAGTGAGTGATTAAGCAAATGAATAAACAAAGAACACATATTTGAATGGATAAAATAATTGAGAAGGGGGCTTAGAAAAAAATGGGGCAAGTAAAAAGAATCATAGATTCAGGGAGAAAAATTAAGCATGACTTGTGGTAAACCAGATGGAGGGAATGAGGAACAGTCTCAGAGAGATGAATTGAAGGGGAGAGGAAAGAGAAAATTGTATAAACAATTCAGAACAAAAGGCTAGGAGAAAGGACTGGGCACAAATCTTGTTGTCATCATCCAGCTGTGAATACTCTTCCTCAGAAAAGGCTCAGTTTGGGGCAAGAAGGTACCCTAGCAGGCGCTGGACTCCCACATGGTTGACCACAGTTCGAGTCTCAGACCCAGCAGTTTGAAACTCATAACAGGTGCGTGTGTTCACACATGCGCCCAAAATCCCAGGAGAAAAATGGAGAAGGGACTCTGGCATGGTCATCCCCTCCACCGGGGTCGGGGGTGATTCCTCATTTTCTGTCTCTCTCTGTCTCTCCAGTGAGCACACACAGCCTATAGCAAAAATCTCTAAAAAAGAAAAGAAAGAAATGAGTTGGTTCAGTACTCCCAAACTTTGTCAAAAACATATTCTATGCCTAAGAAACACTTCCTGTGAATCTATCAAGGCTTTGCATCTCAAAGAATCTGGATAGATTGTTAGCACCAAAGAAAAAAGAGAGAGCAAGTGAGAGAGAGAGAGAGAAAATAAAGATTTTACTATTGCTTGCTTTTTTTTGTTTAAAGCACAAAAGAAAAGAGTTTAATCATAATCTAAAGTATCTATTCATTAGACAATGATGAATCACATCGTCTCCAACAGGATTTCCAAAAGTAGAGGACAGGGTATCTACATGCAAGCATTTGAGAGTCCCAATGTCAACAGGCTTCAACCGAGATAGTTACTATCAGTTTCAAGATCTCCACATACAACAGAACATTTCCAAGCACTCCCTCTCTTGAATATAATACAAAAGAACAATATGATACAATCTACTCAGAGGATGAATCACAAAACATTTGCTCCTAATAGGTACCTATGTAGTACTTGTTGTTGAAACCACATTAAAAACGGATCTTACACTTAACGTAGTATAATCATATTAATTGATAAGACTGTATTTGTGTATTGAATATAAATTATTGGTACATTGAATTATGGCTCAATAAATATTGAATGAATAAAAGCAATGTTTGGCTCATCTCTAATATTAACTTTGAATTTTTATTTTTTTAATTTTCTAGAGGGCATGTATGCTCATCGGAGAGATCTAATGAGGGAAAGCGAGAAAGCACCCCCCCAATGGGGGATGGTCACAACTGCTGATACATAAACCAATGAAGGAATAAAAAGAATTGAAAGGAAGTAAAGTCATAAGGTTTATTTATATAAATGAAGTACACTCTCACAGTACAGAGAACTGTTGAATATTTCAAGTAAGTCAGAAATTATGTATAACATTTATGTAAACTTTATTGCTATGGAATATCTGCAGTAGAAATAATTTTTATTATTTTTACTAAAAACTATCATCATTAATATGATTGAATATTTTAGAATTCATGAAGCAAGTCCAGTCATTTAATTTTTAAAAAATTGATGGTTTTGGCATACCACAAAACAATTTTATTGGGATTGTTCTATAATTTGCAAACTCATTTATTTCAAAAGAAGCATAATCATATTTTCTAATGCAATTAACCCTACCTCCAAGTATTGAACTTTACTTGAACTCATTAGCACAGATTTTTCCCTATAACTCAGAGGGGAATAAAAGTCTTTCCAAAAATCTCCAAAATAATAATAAGGTTGAACATTGGCATTTTCTCTGTGGAAGTTTTAACAAAAAAACTGTTTGTCTCATACTACGTATTTAGTTGAATGGTATGAAAATAATGATGTTATAAATCTCCAAACAATCAGAACTTGCATTCACAAAGCCTCACAGTTTTGTCAAAGATTGGTGCTCTCTCATTGTCTCATAATTACAAATCCAGTTTCATATCTTTTGAGTAGTCTATAACCCAATACTTTAGACATGTAATAGCAGTAAAGCTAGAATAGAATTATATAGTATGCAGATGGAAAGCAGAGGGTGTCCACTACTAATTCTCCCTAAAAAGTCAGGCCAAATTGAAAGTCTGTAGTAGTGATGTGAAAGTAGAAAATTCACACTCAGTCTATAATCTATGATTGAATTAAATACTGGCTGCTAACAATAGCCAACTAACTTCAACAATATTCAAAATATGCAACTCAGAACCAAAATAATGCAAGAAGTTTTTAAAAACATTATTCTTTTATAAACTTACACTAATTGAAATCCAACAAAAGGTTTTATTCTCCCTAAAATTATTAGTATGTTTTTAGAAATTGTTCAAGTTTGGGCCAGCCAGTGGCATGATGGTTAAAGTGGCTGGATCGCACATGACCAACTACATGACTAGAGTCCTAAACTCATTGCTTGGGAAACGCACTAGGCACATGTGTGTACCCAAAATCCCAAAAGGAGAAATGGAGGAGGAAGGGATTATAATGTGACCACCTCCCATTGGGGGGCGCTTTCTCACTTTCCCTCATTACCTCTCTCCAGTGAGCATACATGTCTTCTAGAAAATTTAAAAAAAAAAAATTTAAAGTTAATATTAGAGATAAGCTAAACATTGCTTTTATTCATTCAATATATATTGAACCATAATTCAATGTACTAATAATTTATATTCAAAACATGAATACAGTCTTATTAATTAATATGATTATACTACATTAAGTGTAACAGCCGTCTTTAACATGGTTTCAGGAAGATTCTGACATAAGAAATCTAGTAAGAAGTACATGCACAGCAGTGGTCATCACCACCATTCTGTGAGTGCAGTTGCTATGTACTTACATTCAGATGTTGGTCTGTGATTAAGAATTAGTTATCTGGGAGCTGGCAGGTGGTGTGGCAGTGAAAGCACTGGACTCCTACGTGGCCAAGTGTGGTTCAAGTCCCAGACCTCGTGGCTTGCTTTCTCTCTCTCTCTCTCTGTCTGTCTCTCTGTGGTGAGCACATGTGCCCTATAGCAAATTCAATAATAATAAATAAAAATTAAATAATTATTTTTTTAATAAATAAAAATTAATTATTTTTAAAAATTAGTTATCTAAATTAACATACCTTCCAAATTAAACAATTTACCTTCTAATTAAAAGATCAGTTTCCAGGACCAGCAGTTAGCATAATGGCTATGTCGCTGAACTCCCATGTAATTAACCGCGGTTCGAGTCCTGGACCCGGTGGCTTAAACTCATGCCGGGTGCGTGTGCGTGCATGCCCAAGATCTGAGAGGAGAATGGAGAAGAAGGGATTGCGGCATGGCCATTGCCCCTGGGAGAGTGATTTCGGGGAGGGTGATTTCTCACTTTCTATCTCTCTGTCTCTCTCTGTCTTTCTGGCGAGTGCACGTGCCCTATAGCAAAAACCTCTCCCCCAAAAAAGAGATCAGTTTTCTTTAATGTTAAGGATATTAGGGCATGGGGAAAAAATAAATGGAACATCTTTAATGAAAAAAAAAACAGGTAATATCTAGTTTTACTTTAAACAGAATCATAAACTTTATTTCAAATGGATGAAGAGTCTATCCAGAAAAGGACTGATAAGTAAATATCTATATACAAGATAAACTACGATTAAATACCATAAAAGAGGACCAGAGTGCATGATAGTAATTACAAGAAGAAAGGAAAGATATTCAGCTGGACGACCTGCCATATTTCACTGGGGAGAATATATTTGGGTTGTGTGTTGAACCATCTGGTCGAGTTAGGACCCATAGACTGAGAGGGCACTCTTGGTAGAGGGAGATCATAAGCAAAGTCGCAGAAGTGAATATTTCTAGATATACACAAGGTCCAGGGAATAGTTCTATTTGCAAAACATGCATATATGTATGTGTGTGTGTGTATATATATATAATCTGTACATATATTATACATACTTTATAAGATTCTACTGAATTAGGGGCCAGCAGGTGGTGTGGTCGTTAAGGCCGCTGGATTCCCACAGGACCCACCATGGTTTGAGTCCTTGACCTGGTAGCTTTCTCTCTCTCTCTCACTCTCTCTCTCTCTCTCTCTATCACTTTTCCCTCTCTGGTCAAATTAAAATAAATACATAAATAGAAAAATAAAATTCAATAAAATAATTCTTAAAAAAAAAAGAATCTACTGAACTAGAAAAACATATCTCTTGGGCCCTTTGGGGGTCGGGGGTTGCAGAGAGGAGAGAAGCAGCTGATAATTTTCTGTTCTTGTCTTTCCTTTATGTGTGAAATTCATACTTGCCTTGAATTCCATCAGAGCTCATCACATTGCCTACATATCAGTGAGAGTAATTTAACAATGCTACTGCAGGCTGGCTGTGAGTATAATACAGAGCTCCTTCCCCTAACCCAAGTGTCTTGTGTTTCTGCAGTATTAGATAGATGAGAGAACAAGAGAGAGAGTTAGGGATCACATTTAAGCACCTTCATGGTTCCTGACAAAATCATGCTATGAGGGACTGTCACTGGCAAGCCAAAGTCTTCATTTTGAAAGGTTTCCTTTTCATCTCTGTCTATGCTTTCTGAAAAGGAAAATGGTACCTTATCCTGTAAACATTACAATTGCTTCCAGTATAACAAGAGTCAGTAAAAGAATAAATCTACAGAATGTTGCTGCAGCCTACAACAGGAAATTTAGAAACAGATGAAAATCAGAAAAGAGGTTGAAACCTGGAACAATTTTGTTCGACACAACTCCATTCTATTTAGTTAACTCTCTTCTTTGGAACTCGGGGGTACCAAAGTAAGTCTATATGTCTCAAAACTACTGTCTTAAAAGAACTGACACTTTCTAGTAAGAAAGACAAATACCTACCTGACCTACATGCAGGCTAAAATTTTTGGTTCAGATAATAGTTGCTAAAATAGGAAAGGAGAATTCAATGTGGTAGATCATATTTCTGAAGGAGGGGTGAGCATTTACAAAGATTCGCTTCCTTTCCCCCTTTGTAGTTAGTAATTTTGCATTTCGTAATTCCCCAGATGGAATGGATAATTCTATAATTAATTGCTTGACATCCTCAACACTCTCCCAAAGCTCCTGATATTTAACATACAGAGAAAAAAAAAAAAAAGACTGAGTCAACCAAGTTTAAAAATCCCTTTAAAAATTCTACTTTTTCTCATTCAAGATCCTTATATCTTTTGGTGTTGGAGTAAAAATACCTTTGTTTGATCTTAGAAATCTTACTTAACATTTTTGAGACATAGTGGGTTTTTTGTGAAATAATGAAGTTAAGAAGACAAAATGAGATGCCAGGCATAAATGTCCATCACTTCATCTGACTCGTAGACACTCAGTGAATATTATCTTCTGCTCACTCAAACCCACTCCTGCCATGAGCCTATGCTAATGGAAATGTCTTTGAGGTGAAACAGAGATGTGGGACGATAGGGATGTCATCGTGTTGGACGAAGGGGAATAGTCAGCAATGTGTTAGGACATAAAATTGTTCATGATTTTCAGCTTTAGCCATCAATATGGGAAGTGACAGTCACAGGAAAAAATAATAAGAGAGTATTCCCTAAGGTATTGCAAGCTGCCAAGTCAGGAAAAAGATGAATTTCTTCCTCCTCAATAGAGAATAACATATGTACAAGTGGGAAATATAAAGATCTAGTTGGATTTTTTAAAAATACTCAAACAGAAATGCATTCAGTTACAGAAAAAGTATCACCATTTCATAGGGTGATGAAGAAATGCTTCTTCTAGGGACCAGCAGGTGGCATGGTGGTTAAAGTGCTGGATTCCCCATATGGCCAACTGCAGTTCAGGTCCTAGACTTGTTGGCTGGAAAATGACAAAAAAAATAAATAGGTCTCTTGCATTTATTTTTGAAAATTCTATAACTTATTGGCTCTGATTTTTAATACATTGCAATATTTTTCTAGAAGGAAAGAATGAAGAATAAAAATCAATAAAATACCAAAAAGTTACCATTGTCTGTAGTTAAACACAGCATTGAACTTGAAAGTATGATGAACTTGGAAAAGTCTGATTCATAATCAAATTTCTTGAAATTGTACCTGGGTTACAAGTACAATTGGGCTAATAAGCTCTTCTGATAATACTGCTTGTATCTGTCTCTTGTCAGGTCTGAGATCACCATCATTGGGTGATGAGGAGACAAGTTCTGTGTTTTCTTTGGACAGGTTTTTGCTATAGGGCACGTGCACTTGCCAGAAAGACAGAGACAGAGAGATGGAAAGCCAGAAGTCACTCCCCAGGAGGGATGGCTGCAATCCCTTCTCCTCCATTCTCCTCTCGGGATCTTGGGCACGCACGCACATGCGCCTGGTGTGAGTTTAAGCCACTGAGTCTGGTACTCAAACCGTGATCAACTACATGGGAGTCCAGTGACATAGCCATTACGCTAACTGCTGGTCCCTGGGACAAGTTTTAACTACATTAAATCCATATGTTTTTATGGTGTTGCCTGGTTGAATATCTGGGGTGATATTCCATCACAGCCTTTTTGTTCGTTTGTTTTACAAACCACAAAGCTTAGAGGTGGTACTAAGTCCTGTATTTTTTTTTGTATTTTTTTTAAATTTTAGTTTTTTGCCATCAGATGAGTGTGGCGTGGTATATTTTTGTTTTTAAAGAGGCATTATTACTGTTTAATAATTTTTGTTTTTTACGTCTCTTCTAATTACTTTATTGATTGATGCCAAGATATTATCTTGTAAATAGAGAATTTAAAACTCTGTTCTCATTTGATTAGTTTTGCCTGTTGAGGATCATTCTGTGCCTCACCGTTTTCTCCTCCATACTTTAGTTCTAGGATTCTTGGTGAATTTCTCTTCCAGGGCTTTGAGTCCTCTTAATACCTAGAAGGCATTCACTGCTATTTCCCTCCATACTGGGAAGATGGAAATAACAAATTCATTATATTAATTACTTTTCTCGACTATATCCACCAATATTAGCACATGGATTTCTTAGAAAAAACATTTTTATATAATTTCACAAAATTCCAGTTAAACAGTTTGCCAAAATTGTTTGGCATTTTCTTCTCTTTTAAAAATTATTTTCTTTCTTATTACAGAATATGAGGCTCATATTCTAAAATATTCCTCAAGAAAGGCTAATGGGTATAGGCTTACCTAAGTACTTATTCATTATTTTCTGGACTTTTGTTTTGGTTTTTCTGTGGTGGTCTTGGTTCCGAAGGGACAGTTTAGCTGAATATCAAATATTTAGTTTTTTTTTTTTTCCATTGAGTTCACTTTTTCCTATGAAATATCTTTTTAAGTGCTGTTCCATTGTTACACTACCTCGTATTTTGGTTATGAAAAAAACTGATGCCAATCTGGTATATTCATTTTTGCAAGATATTTATTTATGAGGGTCTGGAGGTCATGAAAATGTTTTTTTTAATCTCTGAAATCTAATAGTTATTAGAATATGCTTGGAGTTTATCATTCTGGGTTAATTTTCCCAAATACCCAGGTCATCTCTTCAATGTTTAAGTTTAAATTTTTTCTTTTTTGTAATGTCTGGGAAGATTTTTGTGGTTATAGTTTAAAATATTTGTTATATTCTAATGCCTAGTATTATAATATTTTGCTTTCTACTTTTTTGTTTGTTTGTTTCAAGGACTCTGATAATACAAATATTATTCCTTTCTTCCTATCTCCCATATTCACTACATCACTCATTTTCATTCTCTTTTTCAATGGCCCATTTTCAATATTTTTTAGTTAATTCTCTCATGGGCATTTAAAGATTTATCCTTTGATCTGATTTAATTTGGTCATTTTACTCCATTTTTTCCCCCTGAAATCAATTGGTTTTAATTTCTCTTTGTTTTTGTTCATTTCCACTAAGATTTAAAATTTTTGATTTAGGTTGTTTTCCCATTTCCACCCTTATTTGTTTTGAGAAAATTTGATTATATTTATAATGTTGTCTTAGAGTTTTCTTCTTCTCATGGTTGTTTGCATGGGGAAAATTTTCCTCAGTTGATACATGTTGAATTTCGTATTCAGAAGTTATTCAACTCAGAGTAATGTTAATCTTCTCTTGTTCATTTGTGTGTGTGTATGTGTGGTATTTTGGTGTTTTGTAGGATTCTTATTTTAATATTAATTTAATAATACATCTTTGTAAAATAAATATAATTTTTTAAAACAGTCAATCACTATTTCTCATTTTGCTTGTTAAAAGACTTCACCCATCATGAAGTACTTCCCAGACCAGTCCAGTTGAGAATACTATACACGTCATCTTCAACAGATAATAAACCATATCTGTTTCTCACTAACATCCCCTCTATTGTTCACTTGCTATCTTTCTCTATCCTCTTCTCTTTTTTTTTTTTTTATAGTTTATTTTTTATTATAATTTTTTTTCCCATCGCAACACACAAATGAATTTTCCATCCAATATATACTGTGCGTTGGCTCAATCAAGCACGTCAACATATATGTTCTCAGCAAATAATTTCCCAATTCTTGTGTCCTGCATACCTTGCCTTTTGTTTTACCATCCTAGATTCCCCATCCCCCTCCCTCTGTTATGACCCATCCTCCTCCCACATTGTCCCTGTCATCCCCGATTGCCCTCCGTGCCTCACCCCTCCCCAAATGATCTGTCAGTGATCTTAATTAGTCTAAGTCTCTCCAATAGTTATCACAGCTGACACATGCCTCTACATGAACTCAAGTCTGACTTTAGGCCTAAACCCCATTGGGTAAAAAGAGCATACTATAAAGTAGAACCCAACTGGGCCCATACCGCTCACTGCAGCCATCAAATATCCAATTTTTTTTTTTAAATGGTACGAATAGTTTAACCGTTTTTTTTTGTTTGTTTTTTGTTTTCGTTTTTTTCCCGTAACATTCATTCCCTGAGCATCATCACAGCGTACTAAATGTAATCTCCCATCTAGAATAAACTGCACAGTGACCCAATCAAGCATGTTATCATCAATAATATTCCACTTCTACTTTCTTGCTTATGCACATATATGTTTTTTTTCCTCTTCCTCTTTTTT
>NW_006208436.1:1193812-1196346 GCF_000334495.1 Tupaia belangeri chinensis
TTATTCTCCTCTCGGGATCTTGGGCACACACACACATGCACCTGGTGTGAGTTTAAGCCACTGAGTCTGGTACTCAAACCGTGATCAACTACATGGGAGTCCAGTGACATAGCCATTACGCTAACTGCTGGTCCCTGGGACAAGTTTTAACTACATTAAATCCATATGTTTTTATGGTGTTGCCTGGTTGAATATCTGGGGTGATATTCCATCACAGCCTTTTTGTTCGTTTGTTTTACAAACCACAAAGCTTAGAGGTGGTACTAAGTCCTGTATTTTTTTTTGTATTTTTTTTAAATTTTAGTTTTTTGCCATCAGATGAGTGTGGCGTGGTATATTTTTGTTTTTAAAGAGGCATTATTACTGTTTAATAATTTTTGTTTTTTACGTCTCTTCTAATTACTTTATTGATTGATGCCAAGATATTATCTTGTAAATAGAGAATTTAAAACTCTGTTCTCATTTGATTAGTTTTGCCTGTTGAGGATCATTCTGTGCCTCACCGTTTTCTCCTCCATACTTTAGTTCTAGGATTCTTGGTGAATTTCTCTTCCAGGGCTTTGAGTCCTCTTAATACCTAGAAGGCATTCACTGCTATTTCCCTCCATACTGGGAAGATGGAAATAACAAATTCATTATATTAATTACTTTTCTCGACTATATCCACCAATATTAGCACATGGATTTCTTAGAAAAAACATTTTTATATAATTTCACAAAATTCCAGTTAAACAGTTTGCCAAAATTGTTTGGCATTTTCTTCTCTTTTAAAAATTATTTTCTTTCTTATTACAGAATATGAGGCTCATATTCTAAAATATTCCTCAAGAAAGGCTAATGGGTATAGGCTTACCTAAGTACTTATTCATTATTTTCTGGACTTTTGTTTTGGTTTTTCTGTGGTGGTCTTGGTTCCGAAGGGACAGTTTAGCTGAATATCAAATATTTAGTTTTTTTTTTCCATTGAGTTCACTTTTTCCTATGAAATATCTTTTTAAGTGCTGTTCCATTGTTACACTACCTCGTATTTTGGTTATGAAAAAAACTGATGCCAATCTGGTATATTCATTTTTGCAAGATATTTATTTATTTGGGTCTGGAGGTCATGAAAATGTTTTTTTTAATCTCTGAAATCTAATAGTTATTAGAATATGCTTGGAGTTTATCATTCTGGGTTAATTTTCCCAAATACCCAGGTCATCTCTTCAATGTTTTAAGTTTAAATTTTTTCTTTTTTGTAATGTCTGGGAAGATTTTTGTGGTTATAGTTTAAAATATTTGTTATATTCTAATGCCTAGTATTATAATATTTTGCTTTCTACTTTTTTGTTTGTTTGTTTCAAGGACTCTGATAATACAAATATTATTCCTTTCTTCCTATCTCCCATATTCACTACATCACTCATTTTCATTCTCTTTTTCAATGGCCCATTTTCAATATTTTTTAGTTAATTCTCTCATGGGCATTTAAAGATTTATCCTTTGATCTGATTTAATTTGGTCATTTTACTCCATTTTTTCCCCCTGAAATCAATTGGTTTTAATTTCTCTTTGTTTTTGTTCATTTCCACTAAGATTTAAAATTTTTGATTTAGGTTGTTTTCCCATTTCCACCCTTATTTGTTTTGAGAAAATTTGATTATATTTATAATGTTGTCTTAGAGTTTTCTTCTTCTCATGGTTGTTTGCATGGGGAAAATTTTCCTCAGTTGATACATGTTGAATTTCGTATTCAGAAGTTATTCAACTCAGAGTAATGTTAATCTTCTCTTGTTCATTTGTGTGTGTATATGTGTGGTATTTTGGTGTTTTGTAGGATTCTTATTTTAATGATTTATTAATAATACATCTTTGTAAAATAAATGAATTAAGGGACGAGAAGATGGTGTAATGGTTATGTCACTGGACTTCTACATGGCTGACTACAGTCTGAGTCCTGGACTCGGTGGCTTAAAACTCATGCCAGGCACATGTGTGTGTGTGCCCAAAATCCCAAGAGGAGAATGGAGGAGAAGGGATTATGACATGGCCATCCCTCTTGGGAGGTGTGATTTCTTGTTTCCTATGTGTCTCTCTCTGTCTCTCCAACCAGTGCATGCACCCTATAGCAAAAATCTCTCTTAAGTAAATAAATGAGTTAAGATTCACTACATATATGTTGGTTTTAATATAATTTACTTTTAATATGAATAATATAACATCTTTATAACTGTATCCTTTCTACTCTCCATTTTTACCTCTACATCTATTATACAATTATCCATTTCATTTTACATGTTTCAAGCAGAGTGATACATTGTTATTATTTTTATTTTAGATATTCAATTTTAGTTTAGACACACACTAACGCAAGAAAAATGTTTATATTAATTTTTTTGAGAGGTTTTTTGTTTGTTTGTTTGTTTGTTTGTTTGTTTGTTTTGCTATAGGGTGTGTGCGTTCGCCTGACAGAGAGAGACAGAGAGATAGGAAGCGAGAAATCATCCCCCAGAGGGGATAGCCACTCTGCAATCCCTTCTCCTCCATTCTCCTCT
>NW_006208436.1:1196381-1219691 GCF_000334495.1 Tupaia belangeri chinensis
GCCCCCCGGAGTGGAGGGGCGCCAGCCAGAGTTTTCTTCTTCTCATGGTTGTTTGCATGGGGAAAATTTTCCTCAGTTGATACATGTTGAATTTCGTATTCAGAAGTTATTCAACTCAGAGTAATGTTAATCTTCTCTTTTTCATTTGTGTGTGTATATGTGTGGTATTTTGGTGTTTTGTAGGATTCTTATTTTAATGATTTATTAATAATACATCTTTGTAAAATAAATGAATTAAGGGACGAGAAGATGGTGTAATGGTTATGTCACTGGACTTCTACATGGCTGACTACAGTCTGAGTCCTGGACTCGGTGGCTTAAAACTCATGCCAGGCACATGTGTGTGTGTGCCCAAAATCCCAAGAGGAGAATGGAGGAGAAGGGATTATGACATGGCCATCCCTCTTGGGAGGGGTGATTTCTTGTTTCCTATGTGTCTCTCTCTGTCTCTCCAACCAGTGCATGCACCCTATAGCAAAAATCTCTCTTAAGTAAATAAATGAGTTAAGATTCACTACATATATGTTGGTTTTAATATAATTTACTTTTAATATGAATAATATAACATCTTTATAACTGTATCCTTTCTACTCTCCATTTTTACCTCTACATCTATTATACAATTATCCATTTCATTTTACATGTTTCAAGCAGAGTGATACATTGTTATTATTTTTATTTTAGATATTCAATTTTAGTTTAGACACACACTAACGCAAGAAAAATGTTTATATTAATTTTTTTGAGAGTTTTTTTTTGTTTTTTTGTTTTTTTGTTTTTTTTCTATAGGGTGCGTGTGTTCGCCTGACAGACAGAGAGAGACAGAGAGATAGGAAGCGAGAAATCATCCCCCAGAGGGGATGGCCACTCTGCAATCCCTTCTCCTCCATTCTCCTCTTGGGATCTTGGGCACGCACGCACACACACCCAGCGTGAGTTTAAGCCACTGGGTCAAAGGCTCAAACTGTGGTCGACTACGTGGGAGTCCAGCGACATAGCCATTACGCCAACTGCTGGTTCCAGATGTTTATATTAATTTTTATAATTTTTAAAGATAGTCACTATTTTGTGAGTAAATTCAACTCTCTAGCTGGTCTTATAACCCTTTTGTTTGAAGAACCTTCCTTTATATGTCTGAGGGACTGGTCTGCTCGCTAGAAATCTACTTAACTGTTGATATTTTAAAATGTGATCATTTTGTCTTTGTTGTTGAAAGACACTTTCACTGTGCTAGAATTCTAGGTTGAGGTGTTTTGGGTTTTTTTTAACAGTATTTTGAAGATGTCACTCCATTACCTTTCTGCATTTCACAGTTTTTGACAAGAACTCTGCTGTAATTCTTATCTTCTATCCTCTTTATGTAGGGTGTCTTTTTCTCTGGCTTCCTTCAGTACTTCCTCTTTATCTTTGGTTTTCAGCTGTTTCACTGTTATGAATCAGATATTGTGAAAAATTACAAAGGCAAGTTTTATATGCTGTATACCCTAAGTATATGAAATAACTTAGTTAGAAATAACTTAATTTCAGAGCTAGCAGGTAGCTTGGTGGGTAAAGGCATCGGACTTCCCCGATATGGCTGACCATGGTTCAAGTCCCAGATACAGTGGCTTGAGAATCATGACAGGCATGTGTGCATGCATGCTTAAAATCCCAAGAGAATGGAGGAGAAGGGATTGTGGAAGGAGATGATTTCTCACTTTCCCTCTCTCTGTATCTCTCAGGCAGGTATATGAACCCTATGGCAAAATTTAAAAATAAAACATTAAAAAAACAACCTTATTGTCCAAGTAAGTATATCGAGTCTTTGAGGATGAAGATAGTTATTTCATTCTAGAAATAATACAAAGATTCTTACAGTTAAGTTAGCATTTTCATTTAATAATACCAGGAAAAATTAAATACCCCTTTTTATTTTAGGATATTTATTGATTTGTTTCTACTTAAGTATATCCAAGAAAAATTAAATATCCCTTTTGAGTTTATGATATTTATTGATTTGTTTCTACTTAAGTATATATTCTAGTCACAGCTTATATGCTATACTAAAACTCGAATAATAGAGAATGGTTTGAATATTTTAAAATTCATACATCCAAAAGAGATTGATTACAAAAACAGAACAAGACAATTAAAACAACAAGAAAAATACACTATTTCTATTAGAAAACACTTTGTTATTGCATATGACTGTTCTTCATACAGTGGTTTGTACCATGGAACTACTGGAACAATTTATCTCTAAACTTATACCCCAGAGTTAGAATGGCATAGGTGTGATTTCAGGGTCTTAGAATATCCTGAGGTTCACCTTCCTTCAGAGGGCCTCAAGTGGTTGCTAGCAATCTGTGGCACCCCACCTCTGCCTTCATCTTCGCATGGCACTCTCCACGTGTGCTGTTTGTGTTTAAATGTCCCCTTTCCATAAAGAACAGTGGTCAGACTGGAGTAGGAACCCACCTTTACCTAGCATGTTCTTATCCAAACTTAAGTAATTATATCTGCAAAAATACTTTTCTAAAGAAGTTAATATTCTTGGGTGGCTGGGATTAGGGCATGAGGATATGAATTTTGAGGGAACACAATTCAACCCATAACAAAGATTGTTTCTAATGTAGGACATTTTTGAAGTTGTATCAAACATATTACTTGCAGGATGATTGTTAACTAATGGATACAAATTTGAGCATTTGATTTAGTTCTTTATTAGCCATGAATTAGATTTGAGGAAACATTCTGTTATCTTTTCAGTTGAAAAATATTAAAATGCTAAAATTAAAGGATCAGTTTGCTTCATTAACATCATGATGCAATGTTGAGTTTTACTGATGACTTTAGAGATACTGATGTAACTTAAGGAAGCTTTACCTAAAATATATTCTAAGCAAAGACATACATTATACCCAACCAGACAACTGGAGTTAAAAATAAATATCAAATGCATTTAAATAAATTTTAATTATAACATAAATATTAATTTAATATAAATATTAAATAAACCATAGCAAATAGAATTAAATTGAATTTTAAATTTTCATAAATTATTATTTAAATAAACACTAAATAATATATTATAAGTGAATATTATTGAGAAATTTTTATGCCTCTCCTGTCTTGAAGTGATTGGTTAATGTATAAAAATAACAAAAGTAAAGAAGGATATGATTGGGTCCCTTTGTCATCTGATTATTCATTTCAGAAAACTATTGCCTTCTGTCTGTGTTTGAAGCAAGTTTTGGTGCAAACAGGAAGTGTGGCCCCTTGGAATTATTAGAGGCTGATTACCCAATTGCAGATGTAAGGATCTTGCCTTGAACTTGCTGTATTTTCCTAAACTCCCACACTTGGTTTATCCATTGGAATGCTGTGCTTTTGGGGTGCAGTGAGCGCAATGTGCAAGAGGAGAGCAAGGAGCTCTGGCCATGCTACAGTGCACCACTCCTCTGAGCTCACACATATGCCCTGCTGTCTCCGTGTTATTTAATTATTTTTTATGATTTTTATTTAACTGTATATTATTATTATTATTATTATTATTATTATAATTATTTTAAATGTAATCAGAGAAAGAGAGAGAGAGAAAGTAAGCTGCCAGATCCAAGACTCAAATTGCAGTCAACTGCAGCATCTTTAACCAGCAGGCCACCTGGCAGCCCCCTGGCTCATTGTTCTTATCTTACAGAGCACGAGTTCTAAGATAATATTAAGAATTCAAAATAGTTAACAGTAAAACATTAAGTCAAGCATGAAGGAGATATGGAGCTTGGTGCACCTGCTTAGGTCATGTGCCCAGGAAGTCACCTCTACTCCCAATTGACTGTCCCTTCATCTTCATTGCATAGCCTCAAAGAACCTCCATGAGGATGTTGCCACCTCTGCTCCCACATACATGCTCCTGTCACACAGGACCTGTGTGAGGACCTACAGTTTAGGATACCTTAGAATATGATTTTGGTAGTGACAGCTGCTGGCACACTGGGCTGTGGCTTTTTCATCATGTACACATGTAATTCTGCTAGGTGCACACACGACTGCTTCTCACTGCACATGGACTCACTGCCATGACAGTCTCCATCCCTATCCCTCGACCAACTCTAGAGTCTGGTTTTTCTTCACCCTAATATCTGCCCAGAAGCTCAGGACTGTGGTCCTTGATTTGGGGGCTATTAAGTACACATTCCCTAGATCTCTGAGTTTTCCTTCCTTCTCCCTCAAAAGATTATTCCAAAAATAACCAAAAACTTTGTGCTGCTTTCTCTAAAAATGGGGTGAGAAAGAAAGAGCAGTGATGTGTTGATAGACGTCCAATAACTGTCTTTCAGAGAAATGAAAGTTCTGCTTTGTTGCTTTCATTGCCTGTGATGTGAACACTCCCACCATGACCACTTTCAGATGACCAGGTGATAGCAACCAACTCATACAGTTTCCAAAAATGTAAAGCCCCTGTGTTGGAAATCATTTTATTGTGTCTGCAACTACTTATTAGCTAGCACTACCAAAATCACACCATTGCTGGGGCAAGGAATTTTGCCTTTTTATTCTTTTTCTGTCATTTTACAGAGCATTTCCGGAGAAACAAGACACTGTCTTGATTCACTAATAACTTTTCTAAGGAAACATTACCTTTTTTTTTTTTTTTTTTTTTTTAGGGCGTGTGTGCTCGCCAGACAGAGAGAGACAGAGAGATAGAAAGCGAGAAATCACCCCCCAGGGGAGATGGCCATGCCTCAATCCCTTCTCCTCCATTCTCCTCTCGGCATCTTGGGCACGCACATGCACACGCCCGGCATGAGTTTAAGCCACCAGGCCCGGGACTCAAACCGTGGTCGACTTCATGGGAGTCCAGTGACATAGCCATCACGCTAACTGCTGGTCCCAACCTTCTATTTTAAAGTGTCTTCTTTCTGGTCATGGATTCCATTTCAAACACAAGCTGACTCTATTTTCTCTCTCTCCTTCTTCCCTTGAATATTAGAAACATATAGGTGCCTCTTTCTCACTACATCTATTCACTTTTATTCTACTAGTCTCTACCACTGATTATTTGCTTCTTCAATGATATAATACTCTTTTATTATGGTCCACTCCTCTTCTCCACTTGACCTTTTCATTCAACCATGTAGGCATGTAGCTTCTATGTTTAAAAAAAATAACTTTCTGAGACCAGCAGTGGCATAATGACTATGTCACTGGACTCTCAAGTATTCAACCATCATTCAAATCCCAGACCCAGTGACTTAAACTCATGCTGGGCGCATGTGTGTGCATGCCCAAGATCCCGAGAGGAGAATGGAGGAGAAGGGATTGTGGCGTGGCCATCCCCCCAAGGGGGTGATTTCTTGCTTTCTGTCTCTCTGTCTCTCTGTCTCTCTCTGTCTGTCTGACGAGTGCACGCACCCTATAGCAAAAACCTTTCAAAAAAATAATAATATAATAACTTTCCATCTAAGGCCCAAAACTTGGTTTCTAAGACCATTGTCCATTTAAAACAATCAAAGCTCCTTGGTTGATTCTAGGACTGAGCAGGAAAAATACAAAATGAGCCTGGAGTATCTTAAAGTATCAGAAAATAAAAAGTGCTCAAAAAACCATCCAGCAGGGCCATGTTAAAGAGACATAGGAGCCAACCTGAAAGAACTCCCATATTCAAAGCCAGAACAACAAAATAAGTAATAAAGTATTAGGTTATAAACTTAAAGTATAAACAAATATACATAGATCTGTATTTATTGGATAAATGGGCAGGGAATAAGACAAAATTTCTTTACAAAGAATCTCATTAAGTGAACTTAGTTACTCACTTCAAAGAATAGAGTTAGAAAGGGAAATGTAGTAACTTTATGATGTAAAAACCTGGCACACACCACCGTGAGCAAGTGATCAAGGTTAACAGGACCAATGATGTTACACGGCTCTCATGTATCCCCTGATATAAAGTGACAAAAAAGGCCTGGCATTTCTGCAATGTTCTTTTCAAAAACTCATAACTTAGTCTAATCATGAGAAATATATCAGACAACCCAGATGGAAGTACATGCTACAAAACACCTGACCAGCACGTCCCCAAACTGTCAAGGTCAGCAAACAGAGGAAAGGTCAGCCAATATAGATCAGTGACAGATCAGAAGAAACCATGGATAAAATGATGACTAAGTGGGATGTGGTAACCTAGATTGGATTCTGAATGAAAAAGAGAACATTACTAGAAAACCTAATAAAATCACAATAAAGAGAAATGACTGGGTCATTGGAAAAGTCATGACATATTTTTCTATGCAAAAATGCGTCATGACTTTGCCAATAACACAATAGTTAATAGCGATATAGTATGGCTAGTTTCTTATATTCTTACAAATATACATGATAATGTTAGCTGATAACATTAGGGAACACTGGATGAGGGGTATATAGTAACTTGTACTACCTAGGAAATGTTTCTGTAGATATTGATTGAATTACCCAAACGTAAAAAGGGTTTTTTTATTTTATTTTTCCCTCTAGCTAGTATCCCTTCTCTCTATCTAACATGTAAGTTATTGTATTGATGATATTTTGTTTTAAAATGAACATTTATTGTAAGAATTTTTTTTTTGAGAGGTTTTCGCTATAGGGCGTGTGCGCTCTCCAGACAGAGAGACAGAGAGACAGAAAGCGAGAAATCACCCCCCAGAGGGGATGGTCACACTGCAATCCCTTCTCCTCCATTCTCCTCTCGGAATCTTGGGCACGCACACACATGCGCCCGGCGTGAGTTTTAAGCCACCGGGTCCGGGACACGAACTGCGGTCGACTACGTGGGAATCCAGCGGCATAGCCATTACGCTAACTGCTGGTTCACTATTGTAAGAATTTTAATGTTAATTAAACTATCAAATAGAAATAAATGGGCAAGCCTGTAGCTTGGTAGTTAAGGCGGCTGAATCTCATATGGCTGACCATGTGATTCTAGTCCTGGACTGAGCAGCTTGCAAACACTCAAGGTGCAAGTTTACGCTTGCCCCAAATCCTAAAATGAGAGAGAAGTGGAGGAGAAGAAGGGATTGCTGCAAGACCATGCCCCATGGGGGAGGAGTGCCTTTCATATTCTCAATCATTTTCTCTGTCTTTCTCTAATAAGCATATGTAAAAATTTTAAAATTATACAAAATTATAAATGTGTAAATTATTAATTTATACAAAATACAAAAGATTCACTAAAGGCAGGACCAGCAGTTAGCGTAATGGCTATGTCGCTGGACTCCCATTAAGTCGACTGCGGTTCGCGTCCCGGACCCGGTGGCTTAAAACTCACGCTGGGCACGTGTGCGTGCGTGCCCAAGATCCCGAGAGGAGAATGGAGGAGAAGGGATTGCGGCGTGGTTATCCCCCCTGGGGGGTGATTTCTCACCAAGTCTCAGACCCGGTGGCTTAAACTCACGCTGGGCGCGTGTGCGTGTGTGCCCAAGATCCTGAGAGGAGAAAGGAGGAGAAGGGATTGTGGTGTGGCCATCCCCCCTTGGGGGTGATTTCTCGCTTTCTATCTCTCTGTCTTTGTCTTTCTGGTGAGCGCACATGCCCTATAACGAAAACCTCTCCAAAAAAAAATCACTAAAGGAAATTGTATAAAATTTTCATCTTCAACATCCCCTGAATAAGTAGTCTATCAAGTATCATTATGACAAAAAAAAAGGAAATAGCATTTGTCCAAGAAGCAACAGGTTTTAAGTAATAACTTCAGATCTATTGCAATACATTTTAGAAATTTACATTACTTATTATTTAGCATTCTCAGTCTTTGAAATGGCAAATTTCATGTTAATATCCTTAGACCACTTTCATCTATTTTTCCACAAAAGCTATTGAGATAACTGTTATACACAAAGAAGTACCGCTCAAGGTTAAGAAGAAAAAATGTGGGACAAGGATAAAACCTTTGTGTCACCAAGTTATATAGCTGATAGAAGCTGGAAAAATACTGTGCAGACCTTCTCAAACTGGCATCTCAGAAATCCTTTGTGTATGACTAACTGCCTTGATAAACTGCAATTACATTTGCAGCATAAGGTCCTGGAGAGGAAAGGTATTGACCCAGTGAAAATGAAAAAATCCCAAGGCACTCTTTGAAGGCCATTTGTGGTTATACTTAAATAATTACAGTATGAGACCAACTCTTTTAACCATATCATTTTTGAGTTCACTTTTTGAGCAACAGGTGTGCAATGTAGGCTAATACAGCTTTAGTAAGAGTATAGCACACAATTCAGTAAAAGAATAATCAAATTATAATACAGAATATTGTATAAGTGCATTTTTTTTTTAAATTTTCCAGAGTGCATGCACTCATGACAGAGAGAGACAAAGAGAGAGAAAATGAGAAAGCACTTTCCATGGGACATGATCATGCCACAGTCCCTTTTCCCACTCTCCTCCTTTCAGGATTTTAGGGTCGTATGTACACATTGTACGCATGCCCAGCATGTTTCTCATCATTGATTCCAGGACTCGAACTGTAAAGTGAACCATGTGGGATCCAGCCATCTTAACTATCACACCATAAGTTGGCCCAGTACTAGTGCAAAGTTTAAGGTCAGTATAATTGGTTTAGTAATACTAAATAGTTATTTCCTTTGGGTTATAATAAGGTTCACAGATAGTTTTTTAAAATTTTAATTTACTGTTTACTTTTATCAAAGTTACACATGTACATAGTTTCAAGAGTTAAGTGATATGCAAGGCTCACCATAAGAAGCAATTCCCTGTCTCATTTCATCTCTGTTCCCCAGTCTAAAACAAAAGAAAATATGCGCATGTGCATACACACACACACACACAAACACACACACACACACACATTTATTTCTTCTATGAGCAAGAAAGACAGAAATTAGACATTCAACAGAATCCTAATGCCATGATCCACACTGAGCCTCAGCCCGCCCCAGAAAATGGGCCCAAGCATACTCCAGCCATGATCCTAGAACCATCCCATGTACATCAGTCTCACAGAGTGTTACATTTAACCACCGTCTGGTCCCAGTTTACCAGTCTTGAAACAACCAAATTCAATGATCTTAGATGATATTTCAGTATGTAATTCTGATAAGTTTTTATAGTTACATGTATTTATGCTATCATAACAGTAGATATTACTGGAGAAAAGGAAACTCTCTCCTACACTGTTGGTGGGGATGTAAATTAGTACAACTACTGTGGAGAAGAATATGGAGATTCCTCAAAGACCTACAAATAAAACTATCACATGATTCAGCAACTCCACTCTTGTGTATCTACTTAAAGGATAGGAATACACTCAGTCAGAAAAACACTTGCACATCCATGTACATTGTGCATTACTCACAATTGCTAAGATGTAGAACCAACCTGATGTCCACAAACAGATGATAGACTGAAAAAGTGTGGCACATATACACTACAAAATACTGCTCAGCCACAAAAAAAATGAAATCCTAGTGTTGATAGAAAGTGGGCAAATATGGAAGATTTACTGCTAAGTGAAGCAAGCCAGGCTATGAAAGAGAGGCATTGTATGCTCCTATTTAATATATACTGAATGTCTGCATTCTGGCAGAAACTGAAATACTGGATTGTATAAAGGTATGGAGAGCAACTGCGGACACCAGAGACAGTGTGGGAAATGGCTGAGGGTAAGAGGGAGGGAATCAGGGGGAAAAAGAAGCAAACATTTAAGAAATACAAAAAGGAAAATTATCTGTTGAAGGTAGTATGTATGGTGATATCTTTGAGCCAATAGACAGTGTATTTTGGATAGGAAAATTCATTTTGTACGCTGAAATGACATACAGTGAATAAATGTTAAATAAATAAATAAATCATGCCACAATCCCTTCTCCTCCATTCTCCTCTTGGGATCTTGGGCATGCACGCACATGCACCCGGCGTGAGTTTTAAGCCACCGGGTCTGGGAAGTGAACCACGGTCGACCACATGGGAGTCCAGAGACATAGCTATTATGCTAACTGCTAGTCCCAACATTCTCTATCTTTAATAGCACATCATTTTGCCTTGTTCAGAAAGCCTTGGCCATGCAGAAACATAAAAATATTCACACTTTCCTGAGATATTCCACCTTTCTAGAGGATATATTTATGTTACTACTTAACTAACATTTTAGTCATTGTTTATTGGCACCTCCCTTTTTCACCCCAACACCACCAACTGTATACTCTATGTATCTGCAACTCTCAATGTAGTTATAGCATAATTTTAGTTAGCTCGATATTTACATTTTGTATTATTATGTAAATTATATTCGCCATTAAGATATACAACAGACTATATTTTCCCATTATTGCCCAGTAATTGTCTTCTTTGGAGTTAAAAATATTTTCCCCTATTACTTAGTATTCTATTTACTTATCACTAATTCAAGCCTGCTCTCATCCCTCACTTGTGTGTGCTTCACTGATGTTAAAATCAATACAGTCCATCCAATTTACCTTTTTAAAGAACTGTTCTGAGGGGGCCAGCAGATGTAATGGTTACACTGCGGGACTCCCACATGACTGATCACAGTTTGAGTCCTGGACCCAGTGGCTTGATGCTGATCTGGGAGCATGTGCCTGTGTGCCCAAGATCCTAGGAGAAGAATGGAAGATGAATTGTGGTATGGCCATCCCCTGGGGGGTGATTTCTCACTTTCCATCTCATTGTTATTGTCTCTGTCTCTCTCTCTGGGGAGTACACATGCCCTAAGGCAAAAATACCTCTAAAAGGGAAAAAAATAAAAGAACTGTTCTGGACAACTATGATGTGCTCCAATCTCAGACAGCAGCTCTATAAGCCCAAACGCATGGATGTCCATAACCACCTTTGCCATCTCACCTCAAACTCTCTCCACTTCTCGGATGGTAGCTGTAGCTGCCCTTGCCCGTGATCTGACTTACCTGGTTCTAGCATCATTCCTCCTCAGGCTCTCTTTGTTTGCCCTCTGTCTCATGATCTTAGCCTCCTCCCAAATGTTACCCAGAAGGGAGAAAGGGTTAACAGTTCAGAGGTAAGCACTGAACATCAGGAAGAGTGGCAACTTGATCAGAATTAAAGCCTTCCTTCCTACAAGAGAACAATCCTGGGGCCATTACAGATGTTTCTCATAGAAATCCTCTGGAATTAAGCCATGTTTGCTTACAGTGTAACCCCAATAAAGGTATGCCTTCATTGATTGTTCCTCTTTGTCTTACCCATTTCCTCACTCCTACTCCTTAGGATTGTCTCCCACATAAACCTGGCTCTGCTTAAGATAACCCAGTTCTCTTCACCATCATCCAGGAGAATGCCTTCTCTCCCTTGGTTTGAAATCCCTCTTTGGGGTTTCTTGTCTTTCTCTTTCTTGGTTTTACTCTTTTACTTTATGGTGGGACACATCCTTCAACAATGTGTTGTACAACTCTTTTCCTTAGATTCTGAAGACATTCACCAAAGTTTCCTGACTCCCAATAACATTTCTAGATGTTCAACATCTTTCTGATACATCATACTTTGTATCAAACTGATTTTTCTCTCTGAAATATTGAAGGATCTTTTCGTTTTATTCACTTTTGTGAAATAATCACAGTGATGTAATTGTCATTGGTCACAGTTAGAATATTGAAGGATCTTTTCATTTTATTCACTTTGTGAAATAACCACAGTGATGTAATTGTCATTGGTCACAGTTATTTTCTCTTTTACTTTCTTTCTCTTCCTTTCTTTTGTTTTCTTTCTTTCTTTCTTTCTTTCTTTCTTTCTTTCTTTCTTTCTTTCTTTCTTTCTTTCTTTCTTTCTTTCTTTCTTTCTTTCTTTCTCCCCCCCTCTCTTTCTCTTTCTCTCTTCCTACCTTCCTTTCTTCTTCCCTTTCTTCCTTCTTTTAATTTGCCAGAGGGTGCATTTATTCACTGGAGACACACACACACACACACAGACAAAGAGAGAGAGAGAGAATGAGAAAGCATGCTCCATGGGGAATAGTCATACCACAATCCCTTCTTCTCCATCGTTTTGGATTTTGGGTATGCACGCACACATGCCCCATGTGTTTTTCAAGCTGCCAGATCCAGGACTGAAACTGCGTACTTGGCCATGTGGGATACAACTTCCCAAACAGCCATCTACCTAGTCAACTGACCGGGCCAAGGATATTTTCATTTATTCATTTAAGGAATTGATTTAAAAAAATGAGATTTCATGTTTCTGTTCTAGAAACTTACTTGAGTCAATTTTTAAATGATCTCTCTGTCTCCATTTATTATTGTATTTTGCCTTTCTGAAACTCCTATTTTATGATGTTAAGCTTCCTGAAATAGACTTCCAGCTTCTTGATAGTGTATCTTCAGTTTTTAATCTCTTTTTACAAAGTTGCTCCACCATCTGGAAGATTCTTCAACTTTATCTTGTAGTTCTTCTATTAAGGTTTTTAGTTTTTACAACATATTACATTTAAAATTTTCAAGATACCTTTCTGTTCATTAACTAATCCTGTTTTTTATAACAGCAGGCTGTTACTTATGGGCTTGCAAAGGTGTTCTGTTCCTTCTTGAAATTGCTTCTTCAAAACTGTTGTTATTATTCATTTAATTTTGAAACATTAGGAAGTTGATTAGGATCTTCTCTTTACTGACCATGGAATTTTCTCTAAAGTAGTCCAGGCAGGTAGGTGGCATAGTGGTTAAGGTGCTGGACTCCTACATGACTGACCACGGTTCAAGTCCCAGACTTGGCAGCTTGCTTTCTCACTTACTCTCTCTCTCTCTCTCTCATCAAATTAAAAACTAAATAATAACAACAAATATAATTAAATACTTTTTAAAAAGTATCCCATCTTGGTCACTTTTCATTTGACTGATCAGAGTCACATAGGAGAGTCTCCATCTCCATAGGAGGTACAAGTTTGACTGTCAACACTTTAGAATGGAATAGAGGAAGAAAACTGGAGCTCTCCTTTAGACCATGCAGGGACCAGCAATTAGCGTAATGGCTATGTCGCTGGACTCCCATGTAGTCGACCGCGGTTCACGTCCGGACCTGGTGTCTTAAACTCATGCTGGGCGCGTGTGCATGCCCAAGATCCCGAGAGGAGAATGGAGGAGAAGGGATTGCGGTGTGGCCATCTCCCCTGGGTGGTGATTTCTCGCTTTCTGTCTCTCTCTCTGTCTGTCTGGCAAGCGCATGTGCTCTATAGCAAAAAACCTCTTCAAAAAAAAAGAAAGAAAGAAAAAAAGACTATGCAGAAATCCTTAGCTTTACCATTTTGAGAGAATAAAATTTGCCTTTTCTTCTAGAATGGGAGAGGAGTAGTGGCCCTGCTGAGTAGATGGAAAAGGAAACTTGTGTATCCATCCGTTTCTCAAAGTCTTTCAACCAGTCATTCTGGTTTCTGCCCCACCATCTCTTTAAACCAAGGATAAGGAGTGCTACCGAAACCTGGGGAAAGTCCATCTGCAAAGAGGATATCTTTCCCACTGCTGCTTTAGACTTCAGCTTTTCTGGGTCTGCTTCATCAGCTACCCCTTGTCTATCTGCTTTTCAGCTAAGGAGATTTTGTTCCTTTCTTCTCTCCTCTTTGCCCTATGTGCCTTACACCTTTTTAAAATCCCATTGTTTTTCTTTTACCGGGATTTCAAGAGCAGGTAATATAAATGTATGTGTTCAGCAACACAGTTTTGTTCGATGTGCTGTAAGTTTTTGAAGTAATACTGTATTTGGCAAAAACATCGATTCTCTTTATTTATTTATTTATTTTTTTGTGGGGGGAGAGGTTTTTGCTATAGGGCGCATGCACTCGCCAGACAGACAGAGAGAGACATAGAGACAGAAAGCGAGAAATCACCCCCCAGGGGGGATGGCCACGCTACAATCCCTTCTCTTCTATTCTCCTCTCGGGATCTTGGGCACGCACGCACACGCGCCCGGCGTGAGTTTTAAGCCACCGGGTCCGGGACGCAAACCACGGTCGACTACAGTCCAGCAACATAGCCATTCTGCTAACTGCTGGTCCCCTCTTTATTTTCTTAAACAGCGTTTATCATAAACAACTTTATCACTTCTAATGGTTATATAAATATAGTATCTTGGTACAATAAGTGATTGCTAAGGATTTCATTTCATAATATGTGAGGGCACTTATCTTAAACTAAATGATCTTAATTTTTAATTTGTCTAAAGTTTTATGTTTTATCATATAATTCTTTAGTTTATTTTTATTTATTTATTTTCATCTTTACATTTAATTGTGGTACATCCCCATAGCAAGACAATACAGTGTTTCCAAAACACTCATTACATTATCATCAAATTAAGGATATTACCATATGCAGCCATTCTTTTGGAGAACTCTATGTTCTTATGACTGTCAAATACTTCCTCACTAAGCTCTTCCCACTTACATCCTAGTATGTGAAAGTGTCTTTCCAAATGAGTATTTTCTTGTCCTTTGGGTAAATATCAAGGAGTGGGATTATTGGATCAAATGGAAGCTCTATTTATAAGCTTTTAAAAAATTTCCATATTGTTTTCCATCATGGCTGTACCAATGTCCATTCTCACCAGCTGGGTAAGAGAGTTCCTTTTTCATAACATCCTCACCAGAACCTGTGGTTCTTTCTTTTCTTCTGTCTTTCTTTTCTTTCTTTCATTTTAGAGAGAGAGATTTTTGCTGTAGGCCATAAGCGCTCACTGGAGAGATAGACAGAGACAGAGAAACAAAAAGCAAGAAATGATCCCTCCCCCTGGGGGGGATGGCTATGCTGCAATCCCTTCTCCTCCATTCTCCCCTCAGGATTTTGGGCACGCACGTACACGTGCCTGGTGTGAATGTTAAATCTCCTTGTCTGGGACTCTAACCACAGTCGACCACATGAGAGTCCAACAATATAACCATTTGGAGACATGCTGGTCCCTCTTTATTTTTTTAATCAACTTTTCTTTATTTTTTTATTTTTTATTTATTTATTTTTTTTAGAGGTTTTTCATTATAGGGCGCGTGCACTCGCCAGACAGACAGAGAGAGACAGAGAGACAGAAAGCAAGAAATCACCCCCCAGGGGGGATGGTCACACCACAATCTCTTCTCCTCCATTCTCCTCTTGGGATCTTGGGCACGCACGCACACATGACCAGCGTTGGTTTTAAGCCACTGGGTCCTGGATGCGAACCGTGGTCAACTACGTGGGAGTCCAGCGACATAGCCATTATACTAACTGCTGGTTCCCTCTTTAATCAACTTTTATACCTCACTTGGACAGATGAATTAGTGGCTTTTATCCTAACTTATTTTGCATACAATTTTGAAGGCTATGATGGTTCTACCTTACAATGTTATATAGAGCTTCTTGATAGTTATTTTCTTGGATATCCATAGACTTCAATATTTTCTGTCTCACTTATCAGTTGATAACTATGTTTAATACAGTTGATATTATACAATAAAGTCTTTGCATAAATGAGACCTTGTACCTTGATAACAATTATAAAGATCATAACGATAATGCCAGTAGTAATACTTTCTAAACCTTTTTGAGAACCTATCAAATGTCAAGCACTGTTTTAAGTGTCTTATATACTTGGCTCAGTAAACTCCTTGACAGTGGTTAGTACAATTATCTATACTATTGCATTGAAAAGAAAACAGAGAACTAGAGAAATGATACTGTCTGTTCCTAGTGTGAATAAATGGTGACTCTGTGATTTTACTTCTGGTCTGACTGACTTTAAAGTTTCTATTTTCTTATTACCATGCTGTACTGAGTCTGCAAAGCATTGTAATAGATGTCATAAATAGGTAATGCATATCACAAATGCATTTTTATAGCATTTATAAAGTCTGATTCTTCATACTTTAGGTGGAGGCTGAGTTTAAATCCATGCTGAGAAGGTCAATTAAAACAGATGCTGAGGTCATAGGATAAACGCATATGCAGTGGCAGCCAGTCCCCAGTCTTATACATCACAAGCCAATCCCTGTGCATTCTGCGGAATCTGATATAAAAGATATTTAACATCCTCTGTGATACTTCTTGAATCTAATCAAGGTACTATGTACTTATAAACAACACACAGTATACTAAACTACAGGAAGCAACTGTAGAAAATTTGGGATAACAGGAAAAGCTACATGTCCTCTTCCTTCTCGTAAGAAATATAAAGCAGTTCAGGTAGAAATAGAAATCTCAGATGAAAATTCTAAGAATTTTACAATGTGATATATTTGTTAAAGGTTTGAAGTGCCTGTCGTAGCATTATTTCAGAGGACTGAGCTCAGTAGGGGACAGCTGGGAGTATGCAGGAAGCAGACTTCAAATACAGTCTGAAAAGTTATGCGATTTCAAATTGGCAGAAAGGAATTAGAAAGTTTGTTCATCAGGCAGAGATATTCGTAGACCAAAATGAGACTCATACAGGTAGTGGCAGTGCAGAGAGGAGGGAACAGCAAGGGGCTCTCTGGCTGGAGCGCAGGAGTAAGAGCAAGTAGTCACAGAGGACAGGCAGGAGGTAGAGCACGACGTCTTGCATTGGGATTCATTCCACAAATATCAGTCAGAACCCAGGATACCGCACAAAGCATGCAGAGGAAACTGGGCAGGATTCATCGGCTAAATGAGAAATCGTAAGTTCTTTCTAAAAGGAGTAACATAACGAAGTCTTGAAAGTTAGAAAAGTGAATTAAGCGAGGTGTTGGGGAGAATGGCAGGGGGTTCTCATGGCTGATAAGATATCAACTAGAAGAAAGTCACAGAAATCTGGGCTTGAGGTACTGATAGCCTAGATATACAAAATGGAGAAATATAGAAGGGGAATATACTTACACTTAAAGAAAAAATTTAAACATTTCATGGTTGGTGAAAAATAATAGTTTAAAAAGGCTTTAGGCTTTCGTTTTTGTTTTTGCTATTGGGTGTGTGTGATCACCAGAAAGACAGAGAGAGACAGAGAGACAGAAAGTGAGAAATCACCCCGCAGGGGGGATGGCCATGCCGCAATCCCTTCTCCTCCATTCTCCTCTCGGGATCTTGGGTATGCATGCACACATGTCCAGCATGAATTTAAGCCACTGGGTCCAGGACTCAAACAGCAATCGACTACGTGGGAGTCCAGCGGCATTACCATTATGGCAACTGCTGGTCCCAAGCCATTGGACAGTCTCTGTGCCTCTTTGAATTGAATTATTTTTATTTTGATCTAGATTGTGGTTCTAAGCTGTTTGCCTATGCATCTAGAGACTAGTTTTATAACTACATGTTGATTGGTATATGTAATTTAAAATAATGACTTGAAAGACTAAAGTAAGACTGCCTAGAATAAAATAAATATATTTATTTTATTAATTTGAGTCTACTCTGGTAAAAAATACTATATTGTCATAATGAATTATACAGAAAACCCAGCAATTATTTGTTCATTTAATCACTCATCTAAGCAAATAAAATATTCATTCAAAACACATTATGTTTAGGGCAGCCCCTTAGCCTAGTGATTAAGGGAGCAAGAGTCCACATGGTTGACTATGGTTCAAAACTCTGCTCCAGTGGCTTGAAAATCACACGGGGTGTTGTGTATGTGACCAAAACACCAACAGGATGGAGAAATGGAGGAAAAGGTATTGCAATGTGATCACACTCCATTAGGGGGTACTTTCCCCCTCTCTGTCTCTTTCTCTGGTGAGTACAATGGCCCTCTGACAATTAAAAACAATGTATCAAGGACCAATTATGTACCAGAGATTGTACCAAGTGCTGAGGATAGAAATGATAGTAGGACAGTATCCTTTCCCAAGAAGTTCACTGATTGGGTAAAGGCTAACTCAGAATGAGGGAGTCACCGACGTATGACATTTCCCCATGTTGCCTTAGACAGTGGCAAGTCTAAATGGGTAGAAGAGCAAGAAGAGATATTGTGTTATTTACGTGAAATTAACTTTGCCCTTTTTCTCTTACTCTAGAATTCCTTTTACTTCTCTTTTTCTCTGATATCCAACAGGTACTCCATCAGCAGATCGCATTAGGTCTGCCTTCTCAACATGTACTAAATATGATTGTTTCTCATACTCTCTACTGCTAAAAAACTATTTTAGGTTCCAATTATGTTGCTAGTCCAAGTCTTCTCACTGGTCTCCCCACTTCTGTCCTTGCCTTTTAGAACCTCTTCTCCAACCAACACCCAGAATATTCTTTTGAAATTAAGTCAGTTGGTGTGACTCTTCTGGTCAAAGCCTACACTCATTTAGAGAGCAATGCAAAGATCTAGCAATGACCTATAAATGACCTGCACAGACGCTGTGTGTCTCCAACCTCCATCTCATTTCTCTTGCCAACTACTCTTGTGCCATATGGCATTCTTGCTATTCCTCTGCAAACCAAGCATAGTCCCACCCCAGGAATCCATGCTTCATATGTCTTCCATGTGGATCACTTTCCTAGATCACATCTTTTACATCTTTTTGTCATTTTCTTAAATACCTATAAAAAAATGGATTGCCGGAATAGACATGATGGATTTTTGCATAAAAAAACATAGAAAAATATGTTATGACTTTTCCAACAACCTAATATTATCAAACACCAGTCTCTAGTCATCTCTTTTGTTCTTGTCTATCTCATATTCATTTGTTTATTGTTTTGTCTCTCCTTGCTGGAATACAAATGCCACAAGAGCAGACACTTGGTATATTTTTGTTTTCTGCACTATCCCAGAAGAATGTCTGGTACATATTGAATACCCACAATCATTTATTGAATTAGAGAGCCAAACTTGACAGATGAGGGCTTAAGGGTTTTGCTATTTTCAGCCTACCTATGTGGGCAAATAATATTAAAGAGCTAACCCTTCTTCATAATATGTGAGTTGTTTGCCCTTAACTCCCCTAAAGTGTTAAGGAGACTATGTGCTACTTTTTTTTTTTTTAAGAGGTTTTTGCATTAAGGCATGTGCACTCACTGGGGAAAGAGACAGTGGGAGGGAAAGTGAGAAATAACCCCCTCTTGGGGGAGGGGGGTGACTAAGTAGCAATGCCTTCTCTGCCATTCTCCCAGGATCCTGGGCACACACATATGCACCCAGTGTGAGTTTCAAGCCACCAGTTCTGGGACTCAAACCATGGTCAGCTATGTAGGAGTCCAGCAACATACCCACTGTGCCATCTGTTGGCCCCACTATTTTTTATTTTAACAGTTAAATAAGATTTCACAGAGATTTTTGACTAAAAGTGTTGTGCGAGTCATGTTAAGAAAATTTTAAAACCTAGGAACATCTGTTTTAAGAACGTATTAGGTGATCAGAAAAGTCAATGACATATTTTTCTATTTTTCCATGCAAAAATGTTTCATGGCATTCCCGACAACCTAATAGCTAGAAACTTATTTCCCCACATTATTCATGACTAACAACTTTAAGTAGATATCCCATTGTATGTAAGATTTTGTGTTCTGGTTTTAATTAGGAGTTTTGTTATGCATTGTAATTAAAATTCTTTAAAATTCACGTGTGTATATAAATTGTGTTTGAGACATGATGTATTAAAACATACTTTGGCAAGCTTGTGGTCTCTGTCTTGCTTTACCCTTGCTGAGAGTTGAGAAGCAAAGTAGTGGAATGGCTCAAAGTCCAAAAGCCAAAGTCAGGCTGCCAAAGTTTCAGTTCTGGTTTCAATACTTGCTTGTGCTACAACTTTGAGAAATGTTTTAACCATTAGTGCCTCAATTTTCCTATCTGTAAAAAGGGAAATAGTAATAGCACCAAGATCTTAGGTTTATTATGAGAATGAAATTCATCAAATACATGCAAAGTGCTTAGGCTAGTGCCTTAGAATAAAAAAAATATTAAGCATATATAAATGTTAGCTGCTAGGCCAGCAAGTGTCATGGAGGTCGAGGTGCTAGATCCCACATGGGAGCTTCACAGTTTGAGCCCTGGACCTGACAGCCTGAGAATCATGTTGGGCACGTGTGCATGTATGCCAAAAGTCCTGAGTGTAGGACGGAGGATTGCAGCATGCCTATCTCCCCGGCAGCATGCCTATCTCCCCTGGGGGGGAGGGGTGATTTCTCACTTTCTCTCTCTCTCTCTGGCAAGTGTACACCCTATAGCAAAAATAACAATAAAAAATAAAAACTTAGTTGTTTTTATGAAGAGAGTAAAATTTAGAATTGTATATGAACATTTTAAATATTTACCAATGTGAGGGAAAAAGTGGTAATATACATGATTTTTTATTATAAACGAGATTAAGTCATTTTTAATTCTTGACTAATTTTATTTCTAGCATACTTAAGTCCTTTGGTTGCTTCTTATTGAGTTACAAAGATTATTTATATACTGGGATTAAGTTTTCATGTTCTTTGTTTGTTTGTTATAAGGTGCATGTACTCGTCAGAGACAAAGAGAGAGAGAGAAATAGAGAGGAAAAGTGAGAAACCACCCTCCAAGAGGATGGCCATATGACAATCCCTTCTACTTCATTCTTTCTCCACTTGGGATTTTGGGCACACACACACACATGCACCTGATAACGTTTTTCAAGCCACTGGGTCCAGACTTAAACCATGTGGTTAACTATGTGGGATCCAGCCACCTTAACCTCTGTACCACTTGCTGATCTAAGTTTTTATTAAATAATTTTTTTCTAATTTATTCCAGGTGTTTATTAGTGTTATTTATTATTTTTGTACTGTACTATATAAAATTATAAAATTTATATTATCAAATCTATCTGTTTATGCTTTAAATTTTTTCCCATTACTTTCTACTTTTATTTTTTTCTACCGGATTTTATGATTAAAAAATATTACATTAGCTCTTTAATTTGCCTGGAAATTATTTGAGCATTCGGTGTGATGTAAGAATGTACTTCGAACTTCCCATAAGCCAATAGTCTTAATCTCATTTATTTAAAATCCATCCATATCAGGGCCACCAGGTGACATAGTGGTTAAGGTGCTGGACTCCCACATGGCTGACTGTGGTTCAAGTGCCAGACCTGGCAGGTTGAAACTCATGCCAGGTGTGTGTGTGTGCGTGCACGGAATCTTAGGAGAGTAGAGAGAATAGATTGTGGTGCGGCCATCTCCCCCAGGGAGGGGGGAGGGTGACTTCTCACTTTCTGTCTCTGTATTTCTCTGGTGGGCACACACACCCTAGAGCAAAAAAAACTCTCCAAAAAATCCATCCATATCAACTTCTACATTACTTCTTTTATATTAAATTTATATGTATTTTCTTATATATGCATACATAAATACATACATTATGTATCAAAATTAAATTCCATATCTAAATATTATTTTTGACTTTATATTAATATTTGTGGAATAAATATAAACGAATTTGACTTGAATTGATAAGGATAAAGATTGCATTGGTGTGCTTTTTTTAATGGTCTGTTCAATTGAGACTAAATATCTCCTTTACAGGGAAGTTTCAGTATAAAATTCCAATTAAAGGTAAAAGCAACGTGTGAAAACCTCCTGCAGTGTTTTGCTGCATGCAGATAATCTGTGAAGCGCTAACAGCTTTATACACTCAATGTGCGTGCACGGGCCTGTTACTAATAAGTCCACTCAAATAAGCTGGCTAATGTATAGCACAAAAACAGAACAATTAGAAATATCACAGTGTCACCCAAAGCAGTTGTGAGAGTCTAATCTTTTCTTCTAACCGTTTTGGCTTGTTTTCCTGCTGTTGTTTTAAAAGCCCACACTCTCATTAACACTGAAAGCAACAAAGGTTTTCAAAAGAGTTATGGAGAAGCCTGCTGCTCTCACTGGCCCTTGTATTTTAGTGAGCCTGAATTTTTGAAGCTAAATTAATCTTAAGTACCGTGTCCTGAACTCATTTCAAACTTTTTATAAAAATCTGTTTCAAGTCCTTTGGTTAGTAGAAATGACAGATGAGTAGGCAGATAAATACTGTAAACATGAGGAAGCCTCAAAAAGTTGGTGGAAAAATGGACTTAAAACATGAGTTTATTGGGATCAGCAGATGGCATGATGGTTACATTATGGACTCCCACGTAGTTGACCCTGATTCAATTCCTGGACCTAGTGGCTTAAAACTCACACCCCAGTCACATGCGTGTGAGTGCCCAAATCCTGAAAGGAGAATGGAGGAGAAGGGATTGCAGCATGGCCACCCCCCACCCCGGAGGGTGACTTCTTGCTTTCTCTCTCTCTTTCTGACAAGTGCATGCTCCCTAAAGCAAAAGTCTCTCTATGAAAAAAAAAAAAGAGAGAGAGAGAGAGAGAGAGAGAGAGAAGAAAGTGCGTGTGAGTTCATTGGGACCAACACTGTTTGTTAAAGCACTGGACTATCACATGGCCAACCTCGGTTCAAGTTCTGGTCCAGGTAACTTGAAATACATACCAGGCCCATGTGCGTGCATGCCAAAATCCCAAGAAGAGAATGATGAAGAAGAGATTGTGGGGTGGCTATCATCCTGAGGGGTGACTTCTCACTTTCCCTCTTCTTACTATCTCTCTTTGACTCTCTCTAGTAAGTGCAAGCACCCTATGGCAAAAACCTTAAAATACAAACAAACACGGGACCAACAGTTAGCATAATGGCTATGTCGCTAGACTCCCACGTAGTTGACCGCGGTTCGCGTCCCTGACCTAGTGGCTTAAACTCACACTGGGCGTGTGTGCATGCGTGCCCAAGATCCCAAGAGGAGAATGGAAGAGAAGGGATTGCACGTGGCCATCCCTCATGGGGGTGATTTCTCGCTTTCTGTCTCTCTGTCTCTCTCTGTCTGTCTGGCAAGTGCACGCGCCCTATAGAGAGGTTTTTCTATAGTTTGCAAGGTTGCATGCACTTGACAGAGAGACAGAAATCAAAAATCACACCCTCCCCTCAAGTGGGGGATGGCCATGCCACAATCCCTTCTCCATTCTCATCTTGGGATCTTGGACACACATGGACAGGTACCTGGCATGAGTTTTAAGTGGACACACATGTACCTGGCGTGAGTTAAGCCACCAGGTCCAGGACTTGAACCACGGTTGACTAGGTGGGAATCCAGCAACATAACCATTATGCCAGCTGTGGGTCCTTGGCTTTTTTAAAATATGTATTTCCCATTAACTTGTTGAAGACCCTCTCATAGAAAGGCATTCTATTGCCTGCTTTATATTATTGGCCAGGATGCAGACAAATTGTTAGCCCTCTGTTAGGGAGGAAACACCTTCCTCAGTTGGTGCTTCCTCAGACACCCAAGAGGAGGAATACTAAAGTTGAGACCAAGTATTATTTTGGAACACCATAGAGGTCTTGGCGAGATGTTCAAAAAAAGTTAAGAGTGGGAAAAGCAGATGGCATAATGGCTATGTCACTGGA
>NW_006208436.1:1219755-1235781 GCF_000334495.1 Tupaia belangeri chinensis
TTGTGTGTGCCCAAGATCCTGAGGGGAGAATGGAGGAAAAGGGATTGCAGCGTGGCCATCCACTCTGGGGAGTGATTTCTTGCTTTCTGTCTCTCTGTCTCTCTCTGTCTTTCTGGTGAGCACATGTGCCCTATAGCAAAAAGCTCTCAAAAAAAAAAAAAAGTTATGGACTCTTGCATCCACATTGCATTATTCTTCATTCATTTTTGGCCAATTCTTCCTAGTCAAAGCTGCTATAGTAAGATCAACTCACATACATTATTTTTTATGATACATGAAAACCAACCCTATACCATAAAATTTAATGAAATATTTTCAGTGTTTTTGGTAAGTTTATCCAGGTCAGTAGATACTATTGATCCTATTGATCTTTTCTGTTTCCTGGTTTTACTTGTTTTTTGCAAAGACCCGTGGTAGATTTTCCAAAGAAATTTTATAGCAATAAAAGATTTATTTTGCTAAAAACCTGCTTGGACTATGTTCCTAGTTGTAATTCAAATTCAACATAACATCTTCTGATAAAAAGAAGAGATGGCTATTAGAGAAAAACTTGGGGAACCTATTCAAGGAGGTAAGTATAGACTGTATAAGCAGATGCTAATAGCTAACTTACTAGTCAGAAATCCACAATCTCAAAGGTCAACTTGTTATTCAAAACCCCTTACAAAATGCAGAAAACTTGCTACATCCCATTCAAATGGTATGTTATACTAGGGGTCATTTGTCAATGTGTTCACCCATGGGTAGGAAAAAAAGATCAAAGTCATTCAAAGCTGTGGTTGCAGAGACTCCTAAACCTATGTTCTTCAAAATACAGTCACACAATAAATACAAGGTGAGAATATAGTGAGGCCCTGAATGAAGTTCAAATAAGGTCTTGATGAGATAGCCATTTCCGCAGGCTATAGTCATTGAGTATTCTACTTTCCCAAGAGAAATGTAATGAAATTTTTAATCATACTAAACCCATGAAGAACTGGTCATCCAGGTTAAATTATTTCTTCCCAAAGAGCACTCCAAACTTAAATACCTCACATAGTACCTCTTTTATTTTGCATTCTCTAATCTATCAGCAGTTTTCTATGATTCTAAATATAGTTGCTTATTTCAATGAGGTGCTAATGATCAGAGTAACAAAATTGAAGAATGTAGGGGAAAATCATTCACAGAGTCCCTTCCACATAAGGAATTCAAGTGAAAAGAGGGCAGTAGAAAATGAGACTCCCTTCATTAACATCGTGGGTGCTGCTTGTTTCATAAAAGGCACAGGATACACAGTATTACAGTCATTTATCTTAAAGTTCAATAACAACTCAAGATCAGAACCCAAGGACCCCATAATCTCTTGTTCCATTCCACCAAATAAGGTGCTTTTGCTCAGAAGTGGATTTACTGCAGGAGGGAACATGCCCCATGCTTCGTGAAATGCTTCTGAACTAACTAAGGAGTGGAGAGAGCAGAGCTAATTTTTTATATAATAAGGACTCTCCTGCACCAGGAAAGAGCCTCAAGGATATCCCTATCTCATGATGTCAACATTACTGACTTCAGCCAGAAGCCTTGCTTTTCTTCCTAGACTTCACACCAAACCACCAAAATAAAAGTGTGGGAAGGCAAAACTAAAGCCCCTGAAACTAAAGATGAATCTGTCCTGAGAATAAGTCCATAATTTTTCTACTCCAGATTAAAAAAAGAAAAAAATGATAAAAGCAAACAAAAAAATACTCCACCAAAACTATATTCTGGCTTCTCAGTTTTAAGAGTTGAGTTGCTTTATGACCCTTGGAAAAAAGGTATTTCTTGATGCCAGTCTCTCTGGCAGAAAGACTTTTCAGAATGCCAAGAGGTTGTGAACTTTTGAGTCTGCAATAAATAATGATCACTGCTTTCTTCCCCTGATACTTCATCTTATGGCAGTCTTTCATAAACAATTTTGCTTCACGGCACACTGAGAAAATGATAATACCTGGACAACAGATACGAATTTGCAATAGAGAGGAACTATAGTACAAAAATTAATGACATGTTCTCCATGTAACTCTGAAAAAAATTATAAATAATGAATGGACATGTTAACACAAATTTATGTAACTCTTTCAAAGAAAATATTTTTAATTCAAATTTAATGGGTCACTTGAAATTGTTTTTGTGGTGATAACTTTTTCAGCATTTAAAATGTCTACACACAATTCCTAATCATCGTATTTTAATAATGATATCTGCAAATTCTTAGCAGTTGCCATGAGGAGAAACTATTTTTGCACACATGATAACAAATTGCAGAAGTATATCTTTTGTTTTATTGCCCTATGGGTAAATACTTTTTCTTCATTAACATGATTTTGGATAATTTCATCTATTATTATACATATAGTGTGATCATTCTTCAACTTTAATAGCTCTTCTTAGTCTTTCATTGAAATATGAAATGTTAGAAAATAATATGATGATTCAAGAGTGTTTGAATTCCAATAGAATCTTTTTCAGATTAAATATTTAAAACAATGATGGAGAGACTTCCAGTTTCAGCTCTGATGTGTAAAGAAATTAGAAGTCATAACTCTCATCCCTAACAAAAAGAAAAAGCTGGACAAACTAAAGATAAATTATTTTTTTTGTCTCATCAGAGAATTGCCATCAGGAGACAAACTGCAACCTCAAAATATGAAGAGACTAGAATATCCAAAGAAACACAGGTTAGATCTGTTTGCCCGAAATAAAAGCCTTTGAAGTCAAATGCTGATAATTTTGATAAAGTGATAGAAGCAAACTAAACTTTGTATGCTAAGAAAACAAACAAAGAAAAATAACAGTTACAAAAGTTTGGAAATTAAGTAATAAAACCATCTTTATTCAATGATGTCATGATTTTCTATGTATAAAATTCCAAAGAATCTACAAAAAGCTCCTGGAAATAATAAGCAAGAAAAGCAAATTTATAAGATACCAGATCAACATACAGAAGTTAGTTACTTTTTACTAGCATTGAGCCATTGGAATTTGAAATGTAAACAGCAGTACCATTTACAATAGCAACTAAAAATTGAAGTACTTTCGTGTAAATCTGATAAGCTATGTATAGAATGTCTATAGAAAACCAAAAAGCACTGATAAAAGAAATAAAAAAAGAATCTAAATAAGTACAGAATTATCCTGTGCTCATGAGTTAAAATAAACATTTTTAATATATCTGTTTTTCTTAAATTGATGTGCAGATTCAACTCAATCCCAATCAAAATGCCAATAGTCATATTAGCATGTAATTTAAAAAATTATCTGGGAATATAAAGGATCTAGAATGACCAATATTTAAGAAAAACAGAGTTGGACAATTTATACTACCTGATTTCAATACTCACTACAATGCTTCAGTAATCAAGAGAAAGCACATTATTGGAGAAAGAATAGATATCTAAAATAATGGAAAAGACAAGAAGACCTAGGAAGAGTATCACACAGATATAGAGACTAATTTTGACAAAGGTATAAACAAAATGTAAGTGAAAATTTGTCTTTTCAACAAATGATGCTAGATAAATGAGATGTCCACATTTCAAAAAAGAAAAGAAAAAAATCTAGACACAGAATTTAGAGTAAACACAAATATTTGCAAAATGTACATCAGATAAAACATTTGTATACAAAGTATAAAAAGAATATTTAATACTCTGAGCCAGATGGCATAGCATTAAGTCAACCAGACCCACATGGGAAGGTCCCAGGTTCACGTCCAGTGCCTCTCTCTACATATCAGGCACACATTAACATGCAATAATCAAGGCTGGCTAAGGCTGGGGATGGATCACAGTGTGAGAATCTTTTTGGAGGTGTCTGTCTGTCTTTCTCTCTCCAAAAAATACATAAACTTTAAAAAACTGTACAATAAGAAAAATAATTATCCAATTTTTAAAATGGAAAGTATTTAAACACATTATCAAAGAAGATATATAAATAGAAAACATGTATATGGAAATTTGTTTATCATTAAAGAAAACTAAAATAATTAAATACACTATAGGACATTAAGAACTCTCATTCATTGTCCATAGAAGTGCAAATGTTAGAACCACATTGGAAGACCACTTAGCAGTTTCTTACAAAACATACATAAGTCATATAATTCCATAATCATGTTCCCAGTTATTTACCCAACCTATTTGAACTTATTTCCACATAAAAAAACCTCCACTCAATGTTTATAGTAGTTTTATTCATAGTCATCAAAATGAGAAGCATTCAAGATTTTGTTCCTAAGGTAAATAGAAAAACAAATTGTGGGACGTCTGTATAATGGAATGTTATTCAGTGACTAAAAGAAATAACCTATTGAGCCATGTAAAAAGAATAAATCTTTTTTTTTTCTTTCTCTCTCTCTCTCTTTTTTTTTTTAAAGAGAGATTTTTGCTGTAGCACATGTGAGCTCACCAGAAAGATAAAAAGAGACAGAAAGTGAGAAATCACCCCTCCGTGGGGATGGCCACACCACAATCCCTTCTCCTTCATTTTCCTCTTGGGATTTGGGGCACATACACACATAGACCCAGGGTGAGTTTCAAGCCACTGAGTCTGGGACTTGAACCACAGTCAACTACATGGGAGTACAGCAACATAACTGCTGGTTCCAACAAGTATAAATATTAAATCATATTTCTACTGAGATGAGCCAGTCAAAAAGACTACACACTACATGATTTCATTTATATTCTGGTAAAGGCAAACAATAGACATGGTAAACATGTAAGTAGTTGCAGGATTTTAGCAGTTGGAGAATGGAGGAATAGGTGAAACACAGGGTTTTGTTTGTTTATTTGTTCTATAGCATGCTAAAACTTTTTTGTGAGGTACTATAATGGTAGATCCTTGATACTACATATTTGTTAAGAGCACAGAACTTCACATCACAAATAGTCAACTCTATGAATAAAAATTCAAAAAAATTATTTAAAAGGTTGAGGAATTCTTGGATAGAATACAGATGGTGACACAATAACCTAATGGCATCACAGTGAATGAAGCTATCCACTGATGTGCATAAGAAAAATGTTCATCTAAGTAACTTCAGAAGTGAACAAGGACTGTAAGACTAAAATAAAATAGGGATAGTACATAAGCACTGTACCATAGGTCTTACTTCACAGGAGTCCAGGTTAGCAGTGTAATGTCTTTTCTTCCTTCCTTCCTTCCTTCCTTCCTTCCTTCCTTCCTTCCTTCTTTTCTTTCTTTCTCTTTCTTTTCTTTCTTTCTTTTTGGCTTTTTATTTTATTTGTACATTCAATCACTGTATATCATTGTGGCATGCAAAATGAATTTTCCCATTATGAATACATGGCATATTAGTCCAGTTAAAGACATTATCATACACATTATCATGAACAGATCATTTTCTATTTCTGTGTTCCTTAAATGTTTTGCTTCTTTCTTTTTCCCCTTGATTCCCTTCACTGTAAATGCATATTGCACTTGAACAGTAAGTAAATGGAAGGCAGATGGTGGACACCAGATTTCTTGGTGTAGGAATAGAAGATTACAGATTTCTTGGTGTAGGAGAAGGCTATGTGGTCCATGTAGCAGCAAATTAGAATTGGAGACATCAGTATAGGCTCATATTTTACTCAATATAAATAATAGATAGAAGTAGTTACAAATATATGTGAATGTATGAGTTAGTATACAACCGTCTACTTCCCTGTTTTGTTGATTGTTAGGTCTAAAAGAAAAGACATTCCAGAAGCCATGAGCATACCTAGTTCCTAGATCTTGGTTTTTAATACAATTCTCTAATAAAATTAATCAGGACTAGACTTCGTAGAGCCATGGCTGGTCTTGGGGCAGGAAATACAAAAGGTAAGCCTAGAGGATGTTGTAATGCCAGACAGTAAGGAAGTGTCAAGAGACATAGAAGGGAAGAAGAGGAAAACAGGAAGAAGAAGGGCAGGAAGGAAGGAAGGGAAGAAGGGAGGAAGGAAGGGGAGAAAGAAAGAAAAAGTGGAAGGAAGAAAAGTAATGGAAATACAATGATGAGAGTCTATCGATGATATACAGGAGGTAAGCAAGCAAGCTCTCCACAGTCATAAATGGTACAACATGTACTATAAAATAGTATTAGATTATAAATCATAATAGAAAATAAATATCTGAGTCCATACTAATCAAAACAAATGAATAAAGAAACAAATGAGAGAAAATAGCTTATTAAGATAACAGAGATTTAGCCAGGACAAGCCAATCACCAGCCATATACATTTGACTTCTGAGAGGCCATTTTTATCTTTTGCTTAATTTTTTTTTCTTTTTTTATGTTGTTTTTGTTTTTGTTTTTTCTTTGTTTTCTTTTCCTCTCCCTTTTTCCTTTACCTTACTCTCTCTTCTGCTCAGCCTCTAAAGTTTCTAGATTGGTCTAGGTGCACAGTAGCCAAGTACATGAATACTTTTAGGGTCAGAGTTATCCTCATATTCCATGGAATCTGCTACACAAAGGGATAAAAATGGTACTGCTTAGAGTTTGCAAATCAACTCCTCCTGCTTGCATCTGAATGCTCAGATTTAACTCCAAAAATTAGAAAAAAACATGTAATCCATCAGAAGATCAGAAACCACCACAGAAGCACAATAAATATGAGAAGCCAAGAAAATATCTCTCCCCAAAGGGAAAAGAATAAGTCCTCATACTCCACAGACAATACAAGGGAACTTGTGGAAATGTCAGATAAATAATTTAGAATATTTATAGTGACAAAGTTAACAGAGATGCAAGAGAAGAGAGACAACAAACTCCAGAAGATGCAGGAGAAAGGGCATGAGTTCCAGGAGGTGAGGAAGTTTTTCCATGATCTGAAAGAGGAAATACACACCATAAAAAAAGAGTTAAACAGAATTGTTAGAGATGAAAGCTGGAAAACATCCCTTGAAAGTATGAAAAGCAGATTATGTGATGCAGAAGATCGACTCTCAGAAGTAGAAGATAGAAACTCTTAACTAGGGGACCAGCAGTTAGCGTAATGGCTATGTCACTGGACTCCCACATAGCTGACCACAGTTCGAGTCCCAGACCCGGTGGCTTAAACTCACACCGGGCATGTGTGCATGCGTGCCCAAGATCCCGAGAGGAGAATGAAGGAGAAGGGAATGCGGCGTGGCCATCCCCCCTGGGGGGTGATTTCTCGCTTTCTGTCTCTCTGTCTCTGTCTGTCTGGCAAGCGCACGCGCCCTATAGCAAAAACCTCTCCAAAAAAATAAATAAATAAATAAATAAACTCTTAACTAGAAAATTTCACCAAAAAGACTGAAAAATAATCCCCCCCAAATGAGAATAATGTATGAGTAATACTAGATATCTTTAAACTCCCAAACATCTGGATAATTGATATCCCAGAAGGTGAAGAAACTAATAAGGACACTGACAATCTATTCCATGAAATCCTGGAAGATAATGTTCCAAACCTAGAGAGACATTCAAATATCCTGGAAGAAAACTTTCCAACATAGAGTGGCATTCATACCAGATCCAAGAAACACATAAGACCCCACATAGAATCAACCTGAAAAGTAGGTTGAAAAAACCACAGACAGAAACAAGATACTAAAATTGGCAAGACAAAAATGTCAAGTTACTTTCAAACGATGTCTCATCAGGCTAATGTCAGACCTCTCTTTGGAAACACTGTAAGCAAGGAAAGATATTCAAAGTGTTAAGTGAAAAACAATTTCCACCAACAATACTATACCCAGCAAGATTATCCTTTATATGAGAAGAATAGACAAAGATATTCTCAGATAAACAAAATTTAAAAGAATTTACCAACACCAGACCAGCTCTCCAAAAAGTGCTAAAGGGAGTGCTATACCAGGAAAACTAAAGTCAAACACATGGAAATAAAAATACAAAAGGCAACCAAGAGAATGGCCAACTTAATGGTAGGAACAAGTCTGGAAAGGTCAACAATAACTTTGAATGTTAACATTTAGAATTTAAATGGAAAGACCAGACCACAGTAATATTGCAAATTCACTACAAGAGAGATTAATGTCAAGAGACTGAAATGATGAAATAGAATTTTTAAAACTTTGACTAAAACATTACTGTTTTTCCTCTATGCTTTGTTGTCCAGATTTAAGAATTTTTGTCTTGTCTTAAACTGTTCATACCTACTGTTTGAACTGTTTGAACTGAATCTTAACCTTTCTTGTCTTTAAATCTTAAGCATATTTCTCTGAACATTTTTTATTTTGATTTATTAAAACTGAAAATTTTTCTTGAAATCAAAACATGCATTAAAAATAGTTATTTAGTGATTGCAGTAAGCAATGTAGCCCCAGTTAGGTGTACTTTATGGTACATTCATTCTAGTCACTGAGGTTTATGCCTAAAGTCAGGCATGTGTTCATGGATATGTATATATCAGCTGTAATTGCTATTGAAAGTATTTAGATAAATTAAGATCTTTAGTGAATTAATAAAATGTGAAAAGGGGAGGAATGGAAACTATTGGTAACAGAGACAGTCTAAGGGTGGGAAATGGCAGAAGTGAGAGAGAGGGAATCAAGGAGTGGGGAGAAGAAAATATAAAAGAAACAAGAAATGGAAAATTATTTGTTGATGATAATACATATAACAAGATCTTTGAGCCAATATATAGGTTTTCTAGATGGAAAATCTCATTTTTATACTGTCACAATTTATAGTGAATGAATGCAAATAAATAAATTTAAAATAAAATTAAAAAAAAGAAAAGATAAATCCAAATAATATACATAGACAGTCCCCATTCCTTAAGAGTGGATTGTACATAATGACATCTTCTTTCTATGACTTTGGCGTGGAAAGGGGGAGTAAATAACTTTTTACTGTGGAGAAATTTTGTAAGTCCTACTTCAGTCATGCTGATAATATGTACCCTTGTGTGATATGATAATGGTGCTTTGCCTTCACGAAAACTTATAGCCCCAGTCTAATAAAGAGAAAAATATCAGATAAAACCAACCAAGAAAGATTCTACAAAGTACCTGACTGGGACACCCCCAGACTGTCAAGGTCTTCAAAAGTAAGAATGACCTAAGAAACTGTCACATGAGGAGCCTAAGTAGACATGGTAACTAAATGCAAAATGGTATCCTATATGAGATTCTGGAATAGAAAGGTAAAATGTAAGGACAACGGAATAAAGTATGAACCTTAGTTAATAATAAAGTACAATATTTGTTCAATAATTGTGGCAACTGGGACCAGCAGCTGGCGTAATGGCTATGTCGCTGGACTCCCATGTAGTCAACTGCAGTTCGAGTCCGAGACCCAGTGACTTAAACTCACGCTGAACACGTGTGTGTGTGCCCAAGATCCCGAGAGGAGAATGGAGAAGAAGGGATTGCTGTGTGGCCATCCCCCCTGGGGGTTGATTTCTCACTTTCTGTCTCTCAGTCTCTGTCTCTCTGGAGAGCATATGTGCCCAATAGCAAAAATCTCTCCAAAAAAAGAAAAGAAAAAACCCAATAATTGTGGCAACTATAGCATATACTATTAAGATGTTAATAACAGGGGAAACTGGGTGTTAGGTATGTGGGATTTCTCTGTGCTATATTACAAGTTTTCTAGAAATCTCAAGCTATTCTAAAATTTTTTAAGTATTAATAAAATCATGCAATAATATGGCTTTCCCTATTGCTTACATAGCTTTTCCTCTGTGAATTTTAATAATTTGTTTCTAGTATTTAAATTCTAATTCAAAATAAATATTAGCGCAAAGCATTTTAATTTGATCTTTTCAAAACTATTTTTTCTGTGAATCCACAAATATCTTCAGCATATATATATGTATACGTGTGTGTATGTGTGTGTGTGTGTGTGTGATGTGTGTTGAGAGATATATATAGCTGTCCTTGCTCTTTTCTGTTAATTGTATTTGGGTATTCCAAAATTTCCATTAGGTAAGTAATTTTTTTTTTTTTTGAGAGAGATTTTCACTGTAGGGCGCGTGCGCTCGCCAGACAGACAGAGACATAGAGACAGAAAGCGAGAAATCACCCCCCAGGGGGGATGGTCACGCCGCAATCCCTTCTCCTCCATTCTCCTCTCGGGATCTTGGGCACGCACGCACACGCGCCCGGCGTGAGTTTTTAAGCCACCGGGTCCGGGACACGAACCGCAGTCGACTACGTGGGAGTCCAGTGACATAGCCATTACGCTAACTGCTGGTTCCCGGTAAGTAATTTTTGAAAGCTAAAAACCCTCCTTCAATATGTCTTTTGAGGATTTCTTAGAGGTATTCCCCCTCTCACGCACTCCATACACACAAACACACCATAGTTTTTTAACTTACAAACTCTTGACAAATTTCTTTCATTTTACAATCAGCATATTTTAGTATGAAACAGTAGAGCATGATGTCCTGATCCCATTTCTTTAAATAAAACTGAAAATAGAATTGGAATATAGAGGCTTGAATTTTAATAGATTCATCATTTTGACTTTTTTTTAATGTGGATTCCAGAACTCCAAGCGAACCTTTACATATGAGGGATTCTTTGTGAATAGAAAAAGAAAACTGTATTACTTTAACTTCAGAGTTTTCAAATAGATCTTTTTTTCTTTTTTTTTTCTTTTTTTTTTTTTTCTGTTGGAGAGGTTTTCTATAGGGCGCAAGTGCTTGCCAGACAGACAGAGAGAGACAGAGAGACAGAAAGCAAGAAATCACCCCCCAGGGGGGATGGTCCCGCCACAATCCCTTCTCCTCCACTCCCCTCTTGGGATCCTGGGCACGCACGCACACGTGCCCGGCATGAGTTTTAAGCCTCCAGGTCCAGGAGGGGAACCGCTGTCGACCACGTGGGAGTCCAGCAACATAGCCATTACGCTAACTGCTGGTTCCCGACAAACCTATGCATTTTTAACACTACCTTATTTTTTGCAAAGAGTTCATCTGCCATGTGAATATGTCACTGCCAAAAGTTAGTCATGTTGTTTCTAATTGCATAGCGTTTCTCAACACTTCTCTCCAGCAATTCTAAGTGAGAGATAAAAAGAGCTCTGTTTTTTCAAAGACTGGTCCCCTGCAGATAGTCTTCCTGAGAGGGTATGGGCTGCTTGCAGAGCAGAACCAACTGGAAGCTCCAACTGCTTCATGGGAAAGAGAGGCCGCCAAGTAGTAAAGATACTCAGCTCTGTGGGAATGCTAAGGCCCTAGTGGATCAGGGTTGGAAGCCAGCGTGGCTGTTCCATCTTCTACCTACAACTGTGAGGCACCCCCTCCAGTCCTTTTTTTTTTTCGGAGAGGTTTTCGCTATAGGGCGCGTGCGCTCGCCAGACAGAGAGAGACATAGAGACAGAAAGCGAGAAATCACCCCCCAGGGGAGATGGTCACGTCGCAATCCCTTCTCCTTCATTCTCCTCTGGGGATCTTGGGCACGCACGCACACGCGTGCCACAGAGTCCGGGACGTGAACCGCGGTCGACTAGGTGGGAGTCCAACGACATAGCCATTACTCTAACTGCTGGTTCCCTCCAGTCCTTAATCATAGCAGAGGGGCTGTGTTCTAACCACAACATGAACGGGGCAGATCAGTGCTGATGGCATAAGTTCTCTTATACCACAGAGCCGTGACTACAATATTTGAACTGCCCTCAGGTCGTGCTATGGCATTTGTTTACTAACGACCCTCTCTAAGAGCCCCAAGTATGGCTTTGTGAGACTCCTGTGTGCTTCTCCAGAGTTCAGGGGTAACTAGGAATCTGCCAGTCCTCTAATATCAGTAAGTTTCTCATTATAAATACTACTCCAGTCTGATTTGAGTGCTGTTGGGTCGTTCGTTCTCATTCATTTCATAATTCGGTACCACAAGTTTTACCTCGGGACCAGCAGATGGCGTATAGAGTTACATTGGACTCCTACGTGGCCAACCATGGTTTGAGTCTCGATCCAGTGGCTTGAAAATCGCACACGGGAGCATGCATGCGTGCATGCCTGGGATCCCGAGGGGACAAGGGAGGAGAGGGGATTACAGTATGGCCATCCTACCTGGGGAGTCACTTCTCACTTTCCTTCTCACTGTGTCTGTCAGTGCCCAGACCCCCAGGAACACACCTGCCCTAAGGCAAAAACCTCTGAAACAAAACGACAAAAACCTTTTCCTCTCTGATCCAGTAACCTACAGTGAACTAAGGAAGAAAATCAAGGTATTAGGAATCAACAACATATCCAGGGGATACTTTAAAAATAATCTCGGGACACTTTGACTTAAATTGCTGGGACTCCCCACATAGTGGAGCCCAGTTGGAGTCCCTGACCAGCAGTTTAAACTCAGTCCCCCCACCTGCATGGCCATGCCCAAATTCATTAGAGGAGAATGGAGAAGGGATTGTGGTGTGGCCATTGCTCCTGAGGGGGTAGGGTGTGTGCATCTCTTGTGGTGACTGCAGCATGGACAGGAGAACAAAGACAACAGTCTTTTACCAATATCAATGGTTTTTAGAGGGAGTTTCTCCATTCTAATAGTCAGAATGATGCTATTTTGATTTTACACTTGACCTCCCTCTGAGAAGAGGTAAATTAGTCCAAGGCAGGATGGTGATGCCAGGTTATTATATGTCCTGTGTAAGTAACTGCAAAGAAAAAGGCCTAAAATCATGGCATGTGACTACTCCCTCCCCTCAACAGATATCCCCCAAAGGCACCAAAGTAACCTAATAGTTTCACTAGATAGACTTTTCTAAGGAATGTTCCTCTTGTAAGGCCCTATAAATATGACTTGCAGATCAAAAAGTTAAATATAATGAGATTGATGGTGTTCCCAACTCTATTTTACATAGAAATAAATGAATAAAATAAAATATTGGGAGTTGGGAATGGAAGTTTCCTGCAATTTACAAAAGAATGAATGAAATGGAATTGGCTGCTTAACACATAAGCTATTAAGGTAAAAGCTCAGAAGTACCCAGACTTCAAAACTATCTTTATGAAATTAGGTTCATAAACTGATTTTCCCAACAAGGTAGCCTTGGAGCCGTCACTACTCAGGGACTTCTGGTTCACAAAAGCATTAACTATCCAATTGTGCATATATGCCAATCCAGTTCAACAATCAGAGATATTGTTCTCTTTAGCATTAAAATATCCTAATACCATGCCAAGAAACATGACTTTTTTATTGATCTAGAAACGCAGTACCCTAGATGTGGTATAGAATGTATTCTCCTGCTTCTGATCAGCAATAAAACACAATGAACAAGAACAATCTATTTTTAAAATCGTAGAAGAAAGAAGCAAACACTTAAGAGACACAAAAGTGGAAAATTAACTGTTGATGATATTGTGTATGATGTCTTTGCCTGAACCAATATACAGTGTATTCATGATGGAAAAATTCATTTGCTATACTATAATGATACACGGTGATTGAATGTAAATAAAAATAAAAATAAAGACCTAGGATCCTGCACTCTTGTTTCCCTTTACTGAGTCAAAGAAACTTGCCTTGAAACTTTGATCTATTGTAAATCCTTCTCTTGATCTGGTCCTCTTTATTTTCATTTATTGATTGATTGATTGATTGATTGATTGATTTTTGAGAGATTTTGCTATAGGGCATGTGCATTCGTCACAAAGACAGAGAGAGAGAGAGACAGAAAGCGAGAAATTGCCCCCCAGGGGGATGGCCATGCTGCAGTCCCTTCTCCTCCATTCTCCTCTCGGAATCTTTGGCACGTACGCACACACGCCAGGCATGAGTTTAAGCCACTAGGTCTGGGACTCAAACCACACTCGACTACATGGGAGTCCAGTGACATAGCCATTAGACCAATTGCTGGTCCCTCTGGTCCTCTTCAAAACACTAAAGTTTATTCAGTAAACAGGTTGAAAGATTTCTAAATTTGAAATAGGAATTTTGACTTTATAAAGATCACACAAAATTTTGAGACTATTTCTTTGTGTGGAGCAGTAGAAAGTACTTCTATCTTTTTCTCATATTAGAGGGATTATTCTGGCATATTCTGAGACCATTCAATCCTAGACAGTTTACCAATGTACCAGCCTTTTAAAATTTTATTTTCATCCTCTGGCTTAGATGTTTCCTGCTACAAAAACCTTTTCCTCTCTGATCCAGTAACCTACAGTGAACTAAGGAAGAAAATCAAGGTATTAGGAATCAACAACATATCCAGGGGATACTTTAAAAATAATCTCGGGACACTTTGACTTAAATTGCTGGGACTCCCCACATAGTGGAGCCCAGTTGGAGTCCCTGACCAGCAGTTTAAACTCAGTCCCCCCACCTGCATGGCCATGCCCAAATTCATTAGAGGAGAATGGAGAAGGGATTGTGGTGTGGCCATTGCTCCTGAGGGGGTAGGGTGTGTGCATCTCTTGTGGTGACTGCAGCATGGACAGGAGAACAAAGACAACAGTCTTTTACCAATATCAATGGTTTTTAGAGGGAGTTTCTCCATTCTAATAGTCAGAATGATGCTATTTTGATTTTACACTTGACCTCCCTCTGAGAAGAGGTAAATTAGTCCAAGGCAGGATGGTGATGCCAGGTTATTATATGTCCTGTGTAAGTAACTGCAAAGAAAAAGGTCTAAAATCATGGCATGTGACTACTCCCTCCCCTCAACAGATATCCCCCAAAGGCACCAAAGTAACCTAATAGTTTCACTAGATAGACTTTTCTAAGGAATGTTCCTCTTGTAAGGCCCTATAAATATGACTTGCAGATCAAAAAGTTAAATATAATGAGATTGATGGTGTTCCCAACTCTATTTTACATAGAAATAAATGAATAAAATAAAATATTGGGAGTTGGGAATGGAAGTTTCCTGCAATTTACAAAAGAATGAATGAAATGGAATTGGCTGCTTTACACATAAGCTATTAAGGTAAAAGCTCAGAAGTACCCAGACTTCAAAACTATCTTTATGAAATTAGGTTCATAAACTGATTTTCCCAACAAGGTAGCCTTGGAGCCGTCACTACTCAGGGACTTCTGGTTCACAAAAGCATTAACTCTCCAATTAATTGTGCATATATGCCAATCCAGTTCAACAATCAGAGATATTGTTCTCTTTAGCATTAAAATATCCTAATACCATGCCAAGAAACATGACTTTTTTATTGATCTAGAAACGCAGTACCCTAGATGTGGTATAGAATGTATTCTCCTGCTTCTGATCAGCAATAAAACACAATGAACAAGAACAATCTATTTTTAAAATCGTAGAAGAAAGAAGCAAACACTTAAGAGACACAAAAGTGGAAAATTAACTGTTGATGATATTGTGTATGATGTCTTTGCCTGAACCAATATACAGTGTATTCATGATGGAAAAATTCATTTGCTATACTATAATGATACATGGTGATTGAATGTAAATAAAAATAAAAATAAAGACCTAGGATCCTGCACTCTTGTTTCCCTTTACTGAGTCAAAGAAACTTGCCTTGAAACTTTGATCTATTGTAAATCCTTCTCTTGATCTGGTCCTCTTTATTTTCATTTATTGATTGATTGATTGATTGATTGATTGATTTTTGAGAGATTTTGCTATAGGGCATGTGCATTCGTCACAAAGACAGAGAGAGAGAGACAGAAAGCGAGAAATTGCCCCCCAGGGGGATGGCCATGCTGCAGTCCCTTCTCCTCCATTCTCCTCTCGGAATCTTTGGCACGTACGCACACACGCCAGGCATGAGTGTAAGCCACTAGGTCTGGGACTCAAACCACACTCGACTACATGGGAGTCCAGTGACATAGCCATTAGACCAATTGCTGGTCCCTCTGGTCCTCTTCAAAACACTAAAGTTTATTCAGTAAACAGGTTGAAAGATTTCTAAATTTGAAATAGGAATTTTGACTTTATAAAGATCACACAAAATTTTGAGACTATTTCTTTGTGTGGAGCAGTAGAAAGTACTTCTATCTTTTTCTCATATTAGAGGGATTATTCTGGCATATTCTGAGACCATTCAATCCTAGACAGTTTACCAATGTACCAGCCTTTTAAAATTTTATTTTCATCCTCTGGATTAGATGTTTCCT
>NW_006208436.1:1235812-1296204 GCF_000334495.1 Tupaia belangeri chinensis
GGTTCTTGAATCATTCCTGGCAACTAATTATGTCATCTGTGAAATGGACCATGGTGAGGTTCTATAGTCTAGTCAAGGTCATCATAGACTTCTTATACCCAAACCAGAAGGACTGACTATCCTGAAGGTGAGATAGTGAAAGGGTATTAATGACCTTTCTAGACTGGAGGAGTCTGACCCGGTGGGGCTCCAGGACCCGTCTGAGCCCTTTGACCTTTGAGCATTGCTTCCAGTTGGTTCAGTACGTTGGCAAGGCCGCTACTGTATGCCCCCCAACCTGGGAACAAGCTTGGGTCATTTAGCATGTCGGCAAGGCTGCTTGCTATTCGCTCTGGGACTGTGATAGCCTTGCTGGGAAGTGACCGCCCTCTGACTCCCTAATCTATTACTATAAAAGAATTACATAGTTTTCTCATACATATTTGTAGTAAGATTTCCCCCAAATTCCCCAACTGCTCCCCTTTACCCTGACCACTTACTGTTAATTACAGCGCTTCATTGGGCACATAAAGGGTGTGCTAAAGTTCTTCTTGATTTTTGTAAGGCCTTTCAAAACACATTTATATAAACTTAAAAATTACCTCTTAGACAGAAACTGACCCAGGACACCCCACCTCACTGTAGCTAATATTCTGACAAAGTACATGACGGTGGCGCCACAAGCACAATAAGAATGCCTAGGTGTGCCACAAAGTTTTTCATTAACTCATTAGTCACTTCACCACCAGTTGAAAAGGCTGTATCCCCATCCTCATCAAGTGAACACTAACTTCACCCTTTCAGGATAGGTAAATATATTAGGATTCCTTTAAATAAATTTTACATCTCTATAGAATTATATAAATATCATTCTTTATTGAGATCTATAAAAACTAATATCTGTACTTGAGATTTTCTTTTCTAGCAACGCAACCAGTAACCGCAAGATGGCTGCCGCCAAGTACTGGCTGATAATTAACTCTGCCTGTTGGAGCTGTTCTCCAAAACCACACTCCCAGAACAGAAGTTCCCAAAAGCTTACTTTCGTCAATCAAACAATTGTTGAATTGTATCGATGATTAATAGATCTGCCCTTAATCAAAACCTGAATAGGATCTTTGATCTCAATTGTTAAAACTTTATGAATTGATAATTGGATCACGTAGCCCCTCTCCTATTTACTTGCATGTATCACATTTTCAATAAAAAGGCACAGTGATTCCTAGCAGTTGTCACTCCTCAGAGAGCAATCTTAGAGGAGTGTCTGACTCAGGACATGCATGAAAAAAGCACGAGTCCTTTGTCTTCCTTTCCTTCCAGCACTGCCTCCGTCGAGCCAACCCACCCCCACCGAGGCTGGTCCCTGGCACTAGACAATGGCAAAGGACTTCTTATTCTCTTTATTGATTGGTAGGAAAGAAAAAGGTTATGCTAAGACAAGTTACACAAAGCTTCTAGGAGCTGTGCTGATTTTATATGATTACGATATCATTAATAGATTGCAGCTGTTAGAATCACCACTGTAGGCCTTCTGTAGGACCTATCTGGTTTTTTCACTAACCAAACAGGAAAGCTAAATATAAATGTTTAAGAAATCACCATCTCCATATCTTATAAGGAATAAGTCTACTAACACCTGAAATCAGAGAATCCAATCCATAGTAGCATCTTCTACCATCATCTTCAGTCTACAGAGATTGACCAATACAAAACTATTTAAGGACAATGGTATTCTATTTACTGATGCATTGGTAAGGGCACATCCTTTAGGCCTTCCTTATAGTCAGGGAGTAATGGAACAAGTTATATGTAAGTATGTCTACATTAGTATTTCCGTCTCACTAATCCTTAGGATCTCTTTCTCTAAAATATGTAAATAAAGTACTGACATTCCAGTCTCATCCTAGTACAGGTAACAATTGTATCCACACTTCCCTTAGCCAACCCAGTACACCAAATCTCACTCCAATTTATTAGAGCCAACAAATCCTCAGTTCCAATGAGTATACTCCTACTGATAAATTCAAGAACACAACCTTACATTTGACGCTCTTTGCTCTAAGACCATTAAAATCTATTTCTACATGGATTCCTAGTTTTCATTTCATCTTTCTTTCTTTCTTTCTTTCTTTCTTTCTTTCTTTCTTTCTTTCTTTCTTTTGCCATGGGGCACATAAACTCAGAAGAGAGAGATGGAGAGAGAGAGAGAGAGGGAAAGTGAGAAATTATCCCCTCAGGTGGAATGATCACACCACAATCCCTTCTCCTGCATTCTCCTATCAGGATTTTGAGCATACATGCATGCACATGTGCCCACTGTGATTTTCAAACAGCTAGATCCAGGTCTTGAATCATGGTCTGCCATGTGGGAATCCAGTGCCTTAACCACCAAGCCACCTGCATATCCCTTAATGCAAAAGAGTTGGTGGGAATCTACAACTCCTTTAATGTATAGACTACCTTTACCCAGGAGCAGACTTTGTAATTCTCTCTAGGAGATGTAATGGTATCCACTATTTTCTATTGGCTTAGAACTAATGAGGAGTAATAAAGTAGAATCTGGATAAAAATCAGCATCCTATTTAAAGCAGCTACTCTAATGATGTCTTTCAAAAGTTTTGATGCAAAGGCAGCTTAGAGAGATTTGGTGGAAAGAAGGGGGTCTCGACTACTAGCAAGGAAAGTTCAGGAAGATTTGTAGGTTCTAAATGTTCAGCTTCTTATTTTGTGTTTCTCCTTCCCAACTATTGCCCTTATGTTAATATGAAACTTAGAAAGATTGCATTCTAACTGTTGTTGCATCTCACCAATGCGACCAAGCTTTGCACTTGATTCTTAGCTATGTCTTCCCTATCACTACATGAGTCCAGGGAATTCTTTCAAAAATCCCAAAAGATTTTAGATTATCATATGAAATAATTTATAACATAAAATAACCTGGACTTTTCCAGTCCAAAATTGTAATCAGTAGAGATTGTAAAAGAGCAACCACACCAGAGAATTATCTTGAGAAAGACTTTGAAGGAAGAAGAGAGACTGATCTTTGCTAGCAGATGGTATATCACAGAAAACTCAGTAGGCAGGGCTGAATTGAGCAGGTTTATGTGTAACTCGTATGCTGGGAATTTGCTTTTCAACAATTGAAGTAGTTGACATGTAAATATTTTCTCAAAAATATTTAAAACCCTACCATGTTGTTATAGAGTTGCAAACAAAATTATACAAAATTTTAAGAAATATTTTTAACATTACCTTTAAAATTTGGTATTTTGAATTTTTGTAAGTTGTTTATTAACGACAAGAACTATGGAGTATAAGCCAAATTTTTTTGATATGTAAAGTAAATGTTTGTGGGGAAAATGTAAAAAGAAATAAAAGAAAAAGAAAGATTTTAGATGATCAACAATGTCTTAATATGGTAGTTGAATTTACCATATGTTTTCCTCTGTGAATGCTATCTAGAGAATTCAGAAGCAGACTTTCCATGACATAAGACCTTATTCTTCAAACAGCTCACAGTCTGTTAGCATACCATCATCTCACACTACAACCAACAAAAATTTGAATGCCATTGCATGCCACAGATTACCAGTCTCTCATCTTCTATGGTGAAAAGGTTTTCTTCATTAAACAAAGGATCCCATTTTGCACAGCTGTGTCCTTAGCCCAGTCCTGATATCAATGGGGCAGGAGAAGATAAAGGTATTATTACCAGGGTCTATTGAGAGCTAGAGATTGAAAGAGAGCTTCCCAACAGAGAGGGCAAGAAAGATCATAGCAACTTCCAGAGCTGCAACAAAGCACCAAAGGAACAGAGAAACTGATTGTGGTATTTCTCATAATCAGTTTCTCCTTTCCTCCCTCCTTCCCTCATGCTCTTCTTTGGTTTCTTATCTGTGCCTGCAACTGGTCTAAACAAAGAAGAATGCAGGGTCTCTAGGGGTAAGAGTTCCAGGACACAGAAAAGATTAGACAATGGATAGAAAGAATGAACTAAAAAAAAAATAAAAGAAAGAAAAGAAAAATTCTTCACATGTTAAAAATGTTTTTTTAACAGCATGTATGAGAATTGCTAATATCAAATTTGCAAAGAAATGAAAGCAAACAAAATTTTCAGGTGAGCCTCTTTCAAAATTGCTGTCAATACAAGCTTTGACTGAAGAGAGGAGATATAGAGAAACATTATTGAATCCAAAAATATTTTAATAACCACTTGATGAGTATACAGATGTTAGTACATTTTAATAGTTAATATCAAGTAAAAGACGTTGTTAAAAACATAAGACTACATACTCCTGGAATAAAACATATTGAACTAGTAAAATTCAGAGACAGGGAGATAGGAGTGTGTAGTACAAGTATTGGCTACTGCCATCTGGGACAGTACAGAGAGATACAGATACAGAAGTCTGCCAGGACCAGCAGTTGGCGTAATGGCTATGTCACTGGACTCCCATGTGTTTGACCTCAGTTCAACTCCCAGACATGGTGGCTTAAACTCATGCTGCACATGTGTGCATGTGTGCCCAAGATCCTGAGAGGAGAATGGAAGAATAGGGATTGTGGCATGGTCATCCCCCTGGGGGATGATTTCTCGCTTTCTGCCTCTCTGTCTCTCTGTCTTTTCGGCGAGCGCATGCACCCTATAGCGCAAACCTCTTCCCCCCCCGAAAAAATGAAGCAAAACATCCAGAACATAGGAGATGGTATCTAAAACTGGTTAAAGAGATTTGGTTTAATGAGCTTCAAACATGTTCAGTATAATACTGCTCAATTAACCTGGAGTTCAGGTCAGGACAATAAAGTTATGAACAACAAGAACTTGTAGTTAAAATCTTGGACAATAGTAAGATCATCTAATAAAAATTCAAGTAGAAAAGAATAAGGAAAATTGTGGAGTCCCAAAATAAAGAGTTGGTGACCTAAAACTTTCTAGAACCAATGAAGTAATGATTCCTCAGGCTTAAAGTGAACATAGAATGTTAAAAAAAATATGAACAATAATAAATATACACTAATACATTCCATGCTAAAATTTTAGCAAAACAGGGATAAAGAGAATACATTTAAAATAACCTAAAAGATGAGAGAGATTACCTACAAAAAAACAATTCTTTGAACAACACAAACTTAAATAGATGTCAGAATGCAGTGAAATAATATTTACAAAGAGTTGAAGGAAAGGATATCAATCTAAAATTCCATATCTAACTAAGCTAGATTTAAGAGAAAGGATGAAATTAAAGGCATTTCTAGACCCTCAAAAATGAAAAGAAATCAAGAATCACAGAGCTTTGCTGAAAGTACTATAAAAGGTTAGATTTTAAAGAGAAGAAAAAGTATAGATGCTAGGAATGGAAAGCAAAACTGATAAAAACATAATTTACTGGTAAATTTATTTAACATTTGACTGCAAAATTGTATTTTACAAAGATAGGACTTACATTTTTTTTGAGAGGTTTTTGCTATAGGGCACGTGCGCTCGCCAGAAGGACAGAGAGAGACAGAAAGCGAGAAATCACCCCCCAGGAGGATGACCACACCACAATCCCCTCTCCTCCATTCTTCTCTCGGGATCTTGGGCAAGCACACACATGTGCCCAGCGTGAGTTTAAGCCACCAGGTCCAGGACTTGAACCGTGGTCGACTTCATGGAAGTCCAGTTACACAGCCATTATGCCAACTGCTGGTCCCAGGACTAATATTTTTAAGCAAAAAGGCACGAAAAGGGAAATTTTCATCTTCCTTAGGAGAAGAATGGTAACTATATAGACAAATCTTACATAGATTTTTAAGAGAAAATATTATTTTTAAACCTGAGAGTTGAGGGTATATATGGATAACTACTGAAAGATACTATGTATATATCTAAACCAGAATAGGAAATAAAAAATTAGATTAAGAAAAAAAATCACTAATCTAATAGAGGTCAAAAAATAAATAAAAATAAAAGTGAAAGTAAATTAAAAATAACATGGTAAACAAGAAAAAAATGGAGGAAATAAGTCTACACATAAGAATCATAAAATGTAAATGGACAAAGGTCATCAAAGTGGAAACATCTTTAGCCATTGTATTAATGGCATTTTTTTTCATGACATCTCTACCAGGAGAACCTTGACACAGAGACACGACATGTCACTTAAATTGTGTCAGCTAGGCAGGAAGGCTATGTATTCTGCATGTCGGCAACATTATAGTTCAATGTCAGTAATATAAATATGGCTTGTAATGTTTTAGGTTTGTTAGAGAAAGATTTTTTGAAAAGTAGAGAGAAGTTCATCGAAGGCTAATAGCTCCCTCCCATTTAGTGGCTTCCAATATAATTTGTACTTACATTACTAAATTGAAACACTGTCAAATGGCAGTTGCTAAATATATAAATATGAGTGTTGCATGAATTTGATGGAAAATATTACCAAATAATAATTTTCCTGGGTCTAGTGTGTATTTAAAGCCATCTACCCATTCTTCATCTTTCCTGCCTCCCCGGTTATTGAGCCCTGTGGTTGGTTGTCTGTGTTCAGTGTTTATACACATACACACATTAGCCTCTTTTGCCCATTAAATGTTATGTTCCTTGGAGTCTTAAAACATACACAATTTCATTCCTAGTACAGAACTTTGTTCATAATGGATGCCTCCATTCTGTTTCTGGAGGGGGATAATAACAGCAACACCAATGTTAGTAGTGGGGTGTCCATCGAAAAGCCTCAGGCTCTGTAAGAACTGCTCTACTTCATATGAGCAAGTACCACCATCAGAATGATTTACTTACCTTGACTCTATGTGGGATTACACCCTGTGGGAATGAATATACATGAAAATTCTAAATAATGGCTGTGAATTTGCCTAGAAATTATGCATGTGGGTCGTGTAATGTTTTGGCATACCTTAAATTCATCATAATAGGTTTGGATACCTTTTCACAATAATTTACTTATAAAAATACATTCAAATTTTCACATCCTCGGATAATGCAATTCATGTCAGGAGAAGGATTACTAATTCCCTTAATGATTCATTTTATACTCAACTCCACAGAATGCAGGAGTCTAGAAGAAGGTATCATTTTGCAATAAATGTCAAAAGCATGTTTTATCTAAATAGCTCAACATACAGTACTGACAAAATTTAGTTAGAAATAATTTATACCCTTCAGTGGCCAAAGTAATCTACGGGTTTCCTCAAATTGCTTTTGTCTATAAAATAAACTCAATTTGCTTTACCACATGAAGCACGAATTTAAAGTAATATTTCATAAATCTCTGTCACTACAGATTAAAGTAATCTTTAATTTACAAATACTGCTACCAGCCTATGAGCTTTATGTTACCAGGGCTTGAAAATTGAGTTAGACAACATAAAACTGATTTTCAACCTTACCTGCTAGTAAAGGCAAGATTTCTAATAAAATAAGAAGAGATAAGCCATTATTAAATGCCCCTAAAGATCTCATATGTGCACTAATATGGCTTTAAACTCTAGTTTGCCTGTACAGAATTGTTTTAACAGAGCACCAGGGATGAGGCATTTTGGTTATGTCCACAGTTATCTGTCATAGCAACTCCACTTGGTAAATTTCACACAACATTCACGTCTGCTGTGTAAGATCAAGAAGCTGCACGAGGTCCTTTAGCCTTGTTTGTGAAAACACATAGTTCCAGTAGATTTTCTTATTTAGGATGATTTTTTTTTTAGCACTATGTGTTAGTAACAACTCCAATGGGAAATAATAAATTAAAACTCAAGAGGCCAGGAGGTGGCATGTGGTTGAGGCACTGAACTCTGACACTGAGGATTGAAGTTTAAGTCCTGGACCTGGCAACTTGAGAGTCATACTAGATACCTGTGTGTGCATGCCCAAAGTCCCGAGAGGAGAATGGAGGAGAAGGGACCGTGGTGTGGCCATCCTCCCTGGGGGTGGGGGGAGGTGATTTCTCGCTTTCTCTCTCACTGTCTCTCTCACCTCTCTCTTGTAAGTGCATGTGCCCTATGGGGGAAAAAAATCTTTAAAAAAATTAAAAACCCCATACTATTGTATATGTTAAATTCTGGACCATTTTGGTGATGCAGCAGTAACACACTGCTCAAGCAAAATGAAAAGTTGGCTCCATATGGAAGATCATGGATTTGGTTCCCCAGTTCACCTATACATGCCAGGCACATATACCCATGATTATGGCTAGGGGGAAGGGTAGGGGTGAGTGTCATGGCATGGGACCCTCTTGAGTGTGCCTGTCTTTCTTTCTTTCCTCTACCCCTTACCCCCATGTATGTATGTGTCTTTGTTTCATGGAGAAAATAAATAAACTTGAGAAAAACAAATAAATGAACAAATGAGAAGAAAATACAGAGCTTACTATAGATAATAGTGACATTATTTTAGTTGAATGTGATTAAGTATTTACAGTCTTTGCCAGTTTTTGATTCATAATTGAAGAATACAATTTAAGGCATCGGATTTTAATTTCAAAAAGTTCTCAAGATAATATTAGAACACTATTACATAAAAATTTGATTTTGAGTTCACTTCATGTTTTCTTTTCATTCTAAGAATCTAGTGTGAGTTAAAAATTCAAACCAGGAAAACACATAAATAAATAAAGAACGATGCTATATATGGTGAACTAGAAAGATGTATGCCTTTTCTATCAATAGGGGACAGTAAGGACTTTATATCCCCCAACTCCTGCATCAGCACCTGGCCTTCAATTATTTTTCAATAAACTCTTGCTCATTTATTGAAAGGGTGGATGCATAAATAAAAGGGTATATGGACCCCACATGGGGAAGGTGTTGAGTGAAGACTTAGGTTCTGACTTTTTTCAAGAAATCCCAGACATCTAGATTTTAAAATAAACCTAATTTTCAAATATTTGCTCATTAAGAAATGACAAGGAAGAAGTATGGAAAGTAAACAAAATGTAGAAAATGTAATGTATGGGCCACAGGTTTACAATGTCTAATAAAACCAGTAGTAAAAACACATATGTGGGGGACCAGCAGTTAGCATGATGGCCATCGCCTAACTCCCATGTAGTCTACCGTGGTTCGAGTCCTGGTGGCTTAAACTCACGCCAGGCGCGTGTGCGTGTGTCTCCAGGATCCCGAGAGGAGAATGGAGGAGAAGGGATTGTGACGTGACCATCCTCCTGGGGGCTGATTTCTCACTTTCCATCTCTCTGTCTCTCTGTCTCTCTCTCTGTCTCTCCGTGTCTTTCTGGCGAGCACACCTCTCTATAGCAAGAAAAAAAAAAAAAACTCTCCAAAAAAAAAAGAAGCAAAAAGAAAAAACAAAAAACACGTATGTGATACTATGAATCACAGAAAATATTTACTTAGGTAATGTGGAGACGTTTTCACCACTTCATATATGATACAAATCACTGCTGATATAGAAATCAGCTAGTGTGTTAGTACTTGTCTGCCAAACATTCTCTTTTCCAAGTTGGCTTTATTTTTATCAGATTGAAGCTTTCAAAATCAATCACATTATCCTTAACCTCGCAGGTGAAAAAAAAAAAAAGTTTACCATAAAAAAACTGGAATATAATACCACATTGAAAACATTTTTCAAAGCTACATCCTTTTTCATATTTTATTTCATCAACCACAAGGTTCAGGACAAGGTTCTCTGTGTAATATATGTGCATTATTTCTTAGGACCTAGAATTACAGTTCCAGTTTGCTGATTCCCAAATCAATTAATTCAGAAAGAGAAAATTAGTTTTTGTATCAAAGTGATGGTTTCTCTTGGAGTTTCCTTTGCACTAAAAGCTAAGTTTATGTTCAATACATTTCTCTGTTAGGTAAAAATATAAAATAGGTAATAGATAAATGTTGAGAACATCATTCAATCATTTTTAAGTAGCTGTCAAATGCTCTCTTTAGAAACCTTCTCAAGGGGAAATGGCCATGTCTAAAATAAATGATACAAAGCATCATAAAAACATGCCAGATGATTTTATCTGCCAAAAAATGGCTAGTAAAGAAAAAGTACAATTTCTACTCTTAATAAAATAAAAGGGAAAAAAAAGAACTGTTCCTTTACAATCTTTGGAATGAGTTCATGAAATACAATTGAATGGGAAAATCAGTTTTGTACTCACATGAATGTTTGGAAATTCCAGGGCCTTTTTAAATTAGAAAGACAATGTACCCAGACAATGGATTGAATTTTTAAAAGTTTTTTTTCTTTAGGATATTTTATCATCATTTATACTAAGCCAAATTGTTCAAAAAAATACTTGACAAAAATATATGAAAAATTCAAAAAAAATCTGGCAGACTTTTTATTTTATTTTATTTTTAAAGTACTAATCACTGAAAAATATTATGGGAAATTTGCATATAGAAATATACTAATAATTTGAAATAGAAAATTTTCTTGAGAACCTTAAGGTCCCTCAAAGTTCTTATAGTATTATATTACCAACCAATTATGATGTTATTTAATGGCATGTTAATTTTGGTAAGTAGAGAATTATAAAGCTTGTGGTTTATTTTGTATGTTTTAGACAAAGAAATTTAAGTAATAATAATTTATTTAATATGCTTTCACAGATTTAGTCCCACAAATATGAGAAATTCAAATGAATTATAACTAGCACTCAAGCAATAATAATTGAATGGGAAAGCAGCAACAACTTTGACTGGACAGATGGCAAATCTAAATACTTTGAGATTATGAAGAGAATTTAAAAGGGCCTTAGAGATCAATTAGTCTGGTTTTCTTGCAACCAGTGCATTGATTCCTTCGATTATATCTTATGTACAGTTTCAGTTCTGCTACTTCAATTAACAGCGAGTTTTCTACCTCCCAAACCAATCAATTCTATCTTTGGAACATTCTAAGTTTTAGAAAAGTCTTTTAGGACAAATGTAGAACTCTACCCACAATTTCCTTCTCAATTTAAATTCTGGTTGGGCTGTATTATGTATCCGTAATTATTTCAAGAATTAATCCAAAGTCTGAAATGGATTGACACATAGGCCCACTGCACATCCTCAGAGTCCACTATGAAAATAGTGGGTTATAAGGATTCGAATACAAATATGGTCTATTTTGTGGCAGATTAATGTAATATAGATTAGGAAAACATTTGCAATAGAAAATCTGTGTGTGTGTGTGTGTGTGTATGTGTGTGTGTACTCAATTTTCTGGGTTTTTTTTTCACACATTTTTGTGGGAGGGTAGAAATTAATGAGGTTTTTGACTCATACACATGGGCACACAAACACTTTAACCTTCTTAATGGGTTTCATGGGGATTTCTCAAGTGTATTTAATGAATACATCATGGTAACTATAATAAACTCTAGAAGGATTAAACAATGGGATATACTGGCTAAATTCTAGAAGTACTTCAACCATTTTCCATTATCATAAGGTTCTCATCAGTTTTCACAACTGAATCTCAGTAATACTTGCACTCAAGATGGCCTAATGTTCTTATCAGTTTGATGAAACTTTCAGGTGGTTTCTTCTTGAATCTAGTTAGGCCAACCATCTGACCTCTTTTAGAGTCTTCACTTTAGAAAAGGTTTAATTGTTTCCTTTTTCTACATTTTGAGATGTAAATCTTTCTAAAACTCTTGTCATTGTCCCAGGGAGGTCTTTCTCAGGGACCCAGGAGCCATCTTTTAATATGTAATTATCAAAGAAGATAAAGTCCCTATCTCTTAGTCTTTGTGGAATCCTAACAGCCCACCTTTAGTGTGTGGCTTGCTACAAGCTGTTTAACTGCCTCCAGTCACAAAGCTGCAGGAAAGTTTACTTTCCCTTTGAATGAAGCCTGTTAGCAAACAGATATCTTCTGTTTTCCCTTTCACCTTAGCACTTGAAAACCTCATCCTTGTGTCAGTGGACAGGACACAAAGATGTTCAGACTCCATTATGGTTTCTCTCCCCAATTGCTATAGTCTTGAGTAAAGGCTTTTTTTCTTTACCTGTTTAACTTTGTCCAGTATAATTTCTATTTTTAGAGAGAGATTTTTTTCCCCACAGGGTGTGTGTGTACTCACCAGAGAGACAGTCAGAGAGAGATAAAGTGAGAAATTACCTCTTAGGAAGATTGCCATACCACAATCCCTTCTCCACCATTCTCCTCTTGAGGTTTTGTGCACAAGTGCTCAGCGTGAGTTTCAAGTCGCTGGGTACAGTGCTAGCACTGCAGTCAGCCGTGTGTGGGTCCAGCACCATAACCAACATGCCACCTGCTGGCCTTTCCAGTATAATTTTTGCTTTGACTCTTGTGAACCTGTTTAGTATAGGCAAAATATTTCTTTTCAGATTTGGCAACACAAAAAGGCAGATCAGAGGAGCAGCATTTGATAAAGACATAAACAGAAGCTATCCTTGAGAAAGCGCTACTATTTCTCATAAAAATTAGCATGAAGCTTGGAGCTGTTCATTTTAAACAAGGCCTAAATGTAATTGATCATGGACAAAAAAAAATTATAAAAATTGTAATGCCGTCCTATAGAACCATTACTGTCTTTTTCAGGCTGCCAAAACCACTTATCACATGGCTAATAGCTGGAGCTTTGGCCAATATGAAAAACAATAAAGAAAATGTCACCATCTGGTAAGAGTGAAAGGTGGTAGGCTGTAGGATTTCTGTTTTTCATGAGATGCTCCTATGCTGTTAGACTAAAACAAGTGTATCAGATTAAAAGCAAATTCTGTTTTGTTGTATTTTTGAAACTTTTTTACTTATTTATTTTAAAGAGATTTTTTGCCGTAGAGCATGTGTGCTTGCAGGGGAGAGAGAGAGACAGAGACAGTGAGAGGGAAAGTGATAAATGGTAGCCATGCCACGATCCCTCTTTCATTCTCCTTCTGGGATCTTGGGCAAGTACAAACACTTCTGGCATGAGTTTCAAGTCACTAGTCCGGGACTCAAACTACGGTCAGCTATGTAGGAGTCCAGTGACACAATCTCCACAGCATTTTAGTTTTAAGAAATTTAAATATGAAGAAATTCATTCAGCTACTGTACTCAATTCTTTTTTTTCTTTTTTCTTTTTCTTTTTTTTCTTTTTCTTTTTTTTTTTTTGGAGAGGTTGTTGCTTTAGGGCACATGCACTTGCCAGAAAGACAGAGAGAGACAGAGAGACAGAAAGTGCGGGACCTTGGGCAAGGTGGCATGGACATGCCACAATCCCTTCTCCTCTCGGGACCTTGGGCACACACTCACACACGCCCAGCATCAGTTTAAGCCATCAAGTCTGGGACTCAAACCGCAGTCGACTACATGGGAGTCTAGCGACATAGCCATTACGCTAACTGCTTGTCCTTACCACATTCAATTCTTAACATTCCTCTATTACTATATTTAATAAATACATTACCATAAATTTTTTGAGAGTTTTTTGCTGTAGGACATGTGCGTTCACCAGAAAGAGAGAGACAAAGAGAAGGCAGAGAGACAGAAAGCAAGAAATCACCCCCCGGGGGGATGCCCATGCCACAATCCCTTCTCCTCCATTCTCCTCTTGGGATCTTAGATACACACGCACATGCACCCAGAGTTTTAAGCCACCAGGTCCAGGACTTGAACCGCGGTCGACTACGTGGGAGTCCAGCGACATAGCCATTACACTAACTGCTCGTCCCTTGTTTTTATTTTTTAAGAGAGCTTTTTGCTATAGGGTGCATGCACTTGCTGGAGACACAGACAAAGACTGAGAAAGAAAAAGTGAGAAATCATCCCCCAGGAGGGGTGGCCACACTGCAATCCCTTCTTCTCCATTTTCCTCTTAAAGTTTAGGGCACACACGTACATGTGACCAGTGTGAGTTTCAAGCTGCCAGGTTTGAGGCTTGAACTGGGACAACCATATGGGAGTCTAATGTCTTAACCACTGTGCCACCTGCTGGCCCCATTGCATGTAACTTTTTAAAAATTTATTTTTTTAAATTTATATTTAATCATTATATATCTTTACAGTATACCTTGCTTTTCTAGCAAAAACATGGTACACATCAGTCAAGACAAAGACACTGCTACACATTATCAAAAGCAAATAATTTTTCATTTTAGTGTCAATTAAACATATTTTTCCCCTGTTTACCTCCCTCCCTCTACTATCCACCCCTATATTACTTTCACCTCCCTCCCTCTACTATCCATCCCTATATTACTTCTATCCTTATTTCTAGTATTTGCAGTTGCCCTCTCTGCTACTATACCTTCCAAATTTTTAGTTTCTGCTATGTAGTGTAGACATTTGGTATATATTGAGTGGGGACATACAAAGTCTCTCTTTCATAGTCTGACTTGCTTTGCTAGCATTAAGTCTTCCATATTTGTCTACATTGTATTAGATGTCAGGGTCTCATTGTTTCTTATGGCTGAGTAGTATTCCATTGAGGACATATGCCACATTTTTTCAATCTCCTCATCAATTTTTGAACATTTGGATTGAGTCCATGCCCTAGCAATTATAAATAATGCTGCAATAAATATAGAAATGCAAGTATTTTCCCAACTAAGGGTTTTTCTAGCCTTTGGGTAAATATTTTAGAGTGTGAACCAGTAGTGGGCATAATGGCTATGTTGCTGGACTCCCATATAGTCAACGGCAGTTCGAGTCCTGGACCTGCTGGCTTAAACTCATGCTGGGGGCGTGTGCACGTGTGACCAAGATCCCAAGAGAAAACTGGAGGAGAAGGGATTGTGGCATAGCCATCCCCTCTGAGGGGGTGATTTCTTGCTTTCTGTCTCTCTGTCTCTCTCTGTCTTCCTGGCAAGTGCATGTGCCCTATAGCAAAAACCTCTCCAAAAATAATAAATTAAAGTAAATAAATAAATATCTTAGAGTGGAATTACTGGGTTGTATGGTAGTTCTATTTGTAGGTTTCCAAGGAATCTCTGTATCATTTTCCACAGTTGTGCAAATTTACATGTCTCTCTCTGTCTGGTGAGCACACGCGCCCTATGGTGAAAAACCTCTCAAAATAAAATTATTTTTAAAAAATTAAGAGGCACAGGGAGACAAGAGAGACAGAGACAACAAGATGGAAAGAAGGATGGAGAGATTACCCTACCAATCTAGAACTGAATCTGAAGGGAGAAGTCTCAGCAGAAAATCTTCATTTTTAGTCAATGAAAACAATATTTCACAGTTGAAGTTCAGTAGCCATCTCAGAATGGGCCAAGGTTTGTGCCTCTCCCAGAAGACAGTAGGAAAGGCACAAATTAGTAAGTTAAAGGAGAAGCTTGAGAACCCAAAGACTACTTTACCTTAAAAAAAAATTAAGAGACACAGAGAGAGGGAGAAATGAGGCAGACGTTGCCCTATCAATCTAGAAACGGATTGGAGATTGAAATCTCAGCAGAAAGTCTTCCATTTTATTCTCTGAAAGCAATATTTCACAGCTGAAGTTCAGTAGCCATCTCAGACTGAGCCTTGGTTTATGTCTCTCCAAACTAGAAATGGATCTAGGAGAAGTCTCAGCATAAAGTCTTCATTTTAGTCCCTGAAAGCAATTTTTCACGGCTGAAGCTCAGTAGCCATCTCAGAATGGGCATTGGTTTTCTAGTATTCACTTTTTCCTATTTATTAGAGCAGATTCTGTAGTATTGGAAGAGGAAATTTCTTTTTTTTTAAATAATTATTTTATTCAACTTTATTTATTATTTATTTATTTATTTCTATTTGATCAGAGAGAGAGAAGGGGGGGCAAGTGAGAAAGCAAGTCAGCCATGTGGAACTCAAGTGCCCTTAACCACTGCGCTACCTGTTGGCCCCGGAAGAGTAAATTTCAACGTTAGCTCCCAGGTGTGTTCCTACAGGGGGGCTGTGTCTCCCAGATCTGAGCAGTTATGGGTACCTTCAGGTGCTTGGCTCTTCTACCAAACTTTAAACTCATGATAAGGCTGTAGCAAGCTAAGGAGATATAACTTACTGAATGGAATTGGAAGTTCCAAAGTTACTACCAGGGCCTATGGGTGCACTCATGAGAAGAAGCCTGTCCAGACCAGGCCTGAGTTCTTTGGTGGGTGGGGAAAGGCCAAACAGCCAGAGTGCTGGGTAAGGTAGTGACAAAAGTTCTAGTTACTCCCAGGGCCAAGAGGTGCACTCACAAGAGGAATCCTTTGTACATTTTTAATGAAAAGTAGTCCTGCTCAGTGCAGGCATTGGTGGAGCTGTAACTATTCACATCATGGTACCTTTCCGTTATTGTAATTTTATGTGGTCCTGCAAATGAATGTGCTCATATATCACATGCTTAATGGGTTTTTACTAAGTCTAAATATAAATCTCGTCATCTTAAAACTGAATTTTCAACAATATATACTTTTTTTTTTTTTAAAGTATAGTGCCATTATATGTGGTCTCATTACTAAGTCTTTACAATTTCACCACTTGGAAACCATTTACTTTTCCCTGTCATGTTTAACTGGTAGGAAAGTCATAATTTTCAATTAACAATTGTGTGTGATTAATATCCATCATTATAAGATGTGACTGAACTAAAATCAATAACCTTTTTATTTGCAGTAGATATCGCATATGTCTTAATTGCTGATTTAGTAGTTAATTGAGAAAATCCTTGTTACTGATCATATGGAGCTCCTGAGAAGTGTTAAATGAATAAGATATGTTTCCCTGGCAGAAATAATATTCCCAACTACATATGGCAGATCTGAGGGGAAATCAGTAGTGTGGGTGATGAAATGCAGTGGCTCGGTAATTTCTCTCAGTCACAATCACACAAGGACATGCACATGGAAAATAAGTGTTAGGAATTGTGACCTCAATGACAATTCTGAGAAACAGGACTCTTAAAAATAGAAAAACTCAGGAAGAAAAAAAATCCTCCTTAGAACTATTTTTTTTCCTGGAACATTTGGAACATATTTTGTTATAGGATACTTCGCAGTTCATACTTCCTAAACTCATCTATCTTTTGCTTGACTTCCCTTGCTTCTCTGCCATTCATTGCTCATGGCTGCTGAGATAATTGCTCCTAGGGAGGAGATTGTTACTGGTTCTGGAGGCATAAATCTCCAGAATTAAACATCTGATCTCATCTGTGTTAGTTTCCTTCGGGTTAATTTAAGAATCATTGCCCTTCGTGGCCTTTCAGAAGGTTTCTTGTTTAAAATGTTATTTAGAAGAAAAACACAATTTCATGAGGAAATATCCTTTATGTAAAAGAAGAGCAGTTGAGAGCAGTTTGTGAAATAAACGTCCATTTAAATCTCTCTCTCTCTTTAAATTAATTTTTGCTATAGAATGTAAATGCTAGCAAGAGAGAGAAGAAAACAGAGAGAAAAAAGGTGAAATATCACCCTCTGGGGGTGGGGGCGGATGGCACATGGCAATCCCTTTTCCTCTATTCTCTCAGGATTTCGGGCACACACTCACATGAACCTGGAATGTTTTCAAGCTACCAGGTCAGGGACTCAAACCACTTAATCAGCCATGTGGAATCCAAGCCACCTGCCAAACTAAGTCTATATATATATATATATATTTTTAAATTTATTTATTTACATTAATTCATTGTACATCATTACAGTATACAAAATGATGTTTTCCATCCAGAATATACTGTATATTGGCTCCACCAAGGATATTACCATATGTGTTATCATCAACAAATAATTTTTCATTTCTTGTTTCTTATATATTTTCCTTCCCCACCCCCTTGTTCCCTCTCACCCTCTGCCATTTCCCACCCTCCTCCCACACTGTAAATCTTAAAGACCTCAGAAAGCAAAGCCTGAGACTATTACACCCAACACTGAGCAGTTATTGCCCCGAGAGGTATGTTTTAGTTTGCAGTAAACAAGCTGTGATGCTATAAAAGGATTCTGTTTTACAACGCGAATCCCACCCTTTTTCTTCCCAACATTTTTGAGTTCATGATGTAAAAAACAAGGCAGAGCTAGTTGCTGCATTATTTTAAATGACTCAGTGTGAATTCTTGACAACTGTAACCTCCCCCCTTGTGTTCGTTCCCTAATATGAAAACTATTCACAGCTTTCCCTGTCGCCATTTTGATGAGTATATCGTGCATGTGAGAGATTCACTCTTCAGGGTAATTCATCCTAAACCCTGGCCCAGATAAACCACTTCTTTTTGACTTATTATGCCTTGGCCTTCTTTTTAGGGTGACATTTCTTTGTAGTAAAAATACTTAAAAATCTACTCTCTTGACAATTTTCAAGCATCTAATAAACTTAAATGAACATATTTATCAGTAGAATTCATAATAATTGTGTACACATGTATCCATGTTTACATCTTTTTTCTGCAAAGATGATTTTAGACATTTACCAACATACCAATGTCTAAGCCCAATAGTATGTAATACTCCATGAATTAACAAGTACTAAGTTAGTCCAGTCACAGTGAGGCTTAGGACTTTTATTAAATGATTGGAGCAAAACTTTCTCTTTCTCTTTTTCTTTCTGTATTTCTTGACATAAAAAGGAAAGAAGGTAGCCTTTGCTGTCTATGGCTGCTGTCTTATGACACAGCAAAAGCAATCAACTTTAGAATGACGTTCATGACACAAAAGGTAGGAGAGAGAGAGAAAAAACTCAGTTTCTGAAAATTCAAACTTTTGAGGTGCTAGATCCAATGAACACTGAATTTCCTCATTCATTGTCTAAGCCACTTTGAGTTGGATGTTCTATCCTTTTTAAGATGTGGTTATTCAAGTATTCGACTTCCTATACTATACCACTATCCTTTAAAAGAAATCTTAAAAAAAAAAAAAACATGTCAATCAAAGTGTGTGAATCAGTTCTCAGATTAGGTTGGAGACCTGAGAAAGAGAAAATTCTGACCTATCATTCCTGCAGAAGTTACAATTTATTATTATTATTATTATTTTGAGAGGTTTTCACTATAGGGCGCGTGTGCTAGCCAGACAGACAGACAGAGACATAGAGACAGAAAGCGAGAAATCACCCCCCAGGGGGGATGGTCACGCCGCAATGCCTCCTCCTCCATCCTCCTCTCGGAAAAAAAAGGCACGCACGCACACACGCCCGGCGTGAGTTTTAAGCCACCGGGTCCGGGACACGAACCGCGGTCGACTACGTGGGAGTCCAGCGACATAGCCATTACGCTAACTGCTGGTTCCCCCCACTAAAAGCTTTTTAAAAGAGATTTTTTCTATGGGGTGCAAGCGCTCACTGGAGAGACAGAGAGAAGGAAAGTGAGAAATAACCCCCCATGGGAGATGGCTACAGTGCAATCTCCTTTCTCCATTCTCCCCTCAGAATTTTGGGTACACACATGCATAAGCGCCTGGTGTGAGTTTCAAGCCTCCATAGTTGACCACGTGGGAGTCCAGTGCCTTAAACACTATGCCACCTGCTGGCCCTGTGAAGAGCAAATTTTGAAACTCTTACCTCAGGGGTCTGATTGCTACTTAGGTTCCCTATGTTATGATACTAAATAAAATCTTCAATCTCTTGTAAACACAGAGTTGAAACTGCTTAAAGTAAAATACAGAAATTGATTCCAAGGATTGTTTCACTACAATATCAGTTGAATTCTCACTATTTTATATGAAAGATATAATACTGGTAGAAAATTAGGGGAATCCTAATAATTCAAATGAAGGTGTCTACCAGCATTCATAGGTTTTAGAAAATCCTAACCCCTCAAACTACTCTGAAATTTTCTCCCTGTGCCTTTCTTGGTATACAGATTTTAAAACTTGCCCAATGCTAACATTTGCTCAATTGGCCAAATGTGAAAATAGACTAGAGAATAAAATAGTTATTACCCAGAAGTTTCACAGACTTAATATTATATATCATTAAAAATGGGAGGTTATAGATGGATATTTTGAGAGCACTGAACCATGAAGAGCAGAGGATGGTTTGAGATTAGGTTTAATTCTTTCTTACAGGTGAATACCCAGAGAGTTGGAATTAAATAGCTTTTAGACAGCCAACTGTGATTCTAACAATTTGTTAGTTTAGTTGAAACAAAACTAAATTAAAAGATGACCCATGCAAAATAGTATTAAAAATCCATAAAGCTTTTAGTTTGATGTAAAAGAAAGAACTCAAAGACTCTTCAATTAGGAATAAACATGATGAAAGTCCCAGTTTCTTTGGGGGAATAATAAACAAAAAAGCTTTAGAGGGCTGATACTTTTGATAAGTAAGGCTAGAATAAAATGTGACCTGTGATCTTACCAGAAAGGGAGTAAGCCCAGTGAGACCAAGTCTGTATTGATATTGCCTCTCAGGAGAAAACATGCTGTCCTGTCATAAGATTACACAGCTCTTAGGACCTTCATTTTCCAGGAGTCTACTCAAATTCAAATTCCAGTTACAGCAAGTCTCATTATTCAAGCATGGCTCTGGTATCTGCCCTGGAATTAATCAGTCATGGCTAAAACACATGACTGGATTACAATCAGTGAGCGTCAGTATGAGCGTGAAGGGTCACCTTACTTGCTCTATTATATTATTTTTTACTTGGCTTCTCAACATCTACTTACACATGCATGTGCATACATACACATGCTACCTTAATTTAAAAACATCGCCACCTAATAAGATCTAACTAACAAATGCGCATGCACTTCCTTTTTATCAACACACATAATTTCCAGTTTATATCCTACAATTCAACCATTTTTCCCCCTATGGAAATATCCAAAACTTCTACTCTGCCTTTGCAATATAGTAGCTGAAATTTTAAAAATAAAGGGAGCCACGAAGGAGCTTCCTACAAGAGGTCTTCAAAAAGGTCATGGAAAATTTGTATTATGAAAAAAATTATGCATGGATCTCAACATTTTTTTCTTCCAAAATAAACTTGTACTTTAATGCATAAGGTTCATGCATGTTTTTGAAGTACCTTAGTTTCCAAGTCTATCTATTCACAGTGTTGTGCTAGCAAACTGTTAACAATGGTATACAAGGGAGGAAATTTCTCAATTTGTAACTTTTGCTTATTTTCATAAACATTGCCATTATGGGTGACTTTAAGCTACTAAGGTAGAGTCACTAAACCGTGGAGTGGGAAAGAGATATGTATGATCGACTTCATGAATACATACAAGCTGGTTCCAACAAAATTATACAATCAGGGGCCAACAGGTAGGATGGTGGTTAAGGCACTGAATTCCCGCATGACTGACCATGGTTCAAGCCCTGGCCTGGTGGCTTGAGTAACATGCTATGTGTGTATGGATGCATGCCCCAAATCCTGAGAGAATGGAGAAGACTGGATTGCAGTGTGCTCCCCCTGCCCAGTGGTGATTTCTTATATTCTCTCTCTCTCTCTGTCTCCCTCTTTCTCTCACCAGCAAGCGCACACACACTCTGGCAAAACTGAAAAACAAAAAATGGTAAAATCAGGAACTAAGGAAATTCAGAAGTTCAATGTGCTATGGATTCTCTCATTTTTCATTTTCATTTCTGCGTCTGCCCACAAAGCTCTCCTTATTGGTGATAGGATTCAGTGATGTGTGTGACATTAGGAATTAGTGTACTGTGGAGCCAGGATCCAGTAGTCTTCCCAAAGTTCTTCATCTTTCTCTCTCCATAGATGGCTACTAAATTAACCCACTGAAGAAAGATTGGAATAATATTCACAGTATATAGTTTTAGTGTTACAATAACACTATTTTCTTAAACTTTGTTACTTTTAAGGAGGGAAAATGACTAAATTCCAGAAATTGGAAAATAAAATGTGAGTCTCTGTCTGTGTCTCAGATCTCTTTGTCATACTGGAGTATTTTAAACAGTTTTGCTTCAAATCAAGAAGGAGCTTCATAGCAGTGTGTCTTAATTTCGTAGACCATGTGACTAATTAACCATAGTAGATCTTGCTACAGTCTATTATCATAGGTTGCGTATCCCTTATCTGAAATGATTGGGATCAGATTTTCAGATGTTGAATTTTTTAGATATTCACATTTGTGTATACATAGTGAGATATCTGGGGCACGTGACTCAAGTCTAAACACAGAATTCATTTATGTCTCATATATGCCCTAAAGATACTGTCTGAAGGTAGTATTATACAATTTTTTTGTATTGCAGCATTTTCCCCATGATCTGTCATATGAGTTTAGGTGTGGAATTTTCCACTTGGGACATCATGTCAAATACTCAAAATGTTTCCAATTTGGGGCATTTCAAACTTTGGATGTTTGGACTAGGGATACTCAACCTGTACTGAACTGACCCTATCTACCTCCTCCCCCAATTTTGTAACCATGAGCCTATATGCTTCTGCCTATGACCAGTATCATTTAAGCTCCACAAAGGCAGAAATGTGTGTGTTTTGTTCCAGGAACAGTTTTTGACATCAAAAGAAAGAAGGGAGGAAGGGAGAAAAAGAAGAGCGAAAGAGAAAATGTTGACTGATTGATTAAATATGATACAATTATAGAATTTTTGGAGCTTGAAAATGCTTGATATTTCCACATCCAGCAGCTTCACTTACATATTTGGAAATGTAATACCAGAGAAGTGAAATTATTTCTTCATGGATAGCCCATCTGTAATTGCTAAGTCAGAACACAGATCATGGAACATCGGTATTCAGATCCTCAGGGCAATATCTCCATGATATTTAATATGGAGATGAGAAATGTGTAGCAAGTGTATTAGTCAGGGTTCTCCAGAGACTGAGCCAATATGATATGTATATGGACAAGTGAGAGAGGATTTAGAGAACTGGTTCACAGAATTATGGTGGCTGAGAAACTCCTACAAGCAGAAAAATAAAATAATCATCTGAGTCTCTTCCGCAAGGTTGTTCTTTGAAACACTAAACTAGAAATATCACTAATTAATATCAGTATTCTAAATAAACACTAATTTAGAAATATCACTAATAAGTACTAAAATAAATAGGATTCTGTTCCTACATTTCGCTCTCTGTATAAATCTTGCTTTTTCGAGAGGTCAAATTAAGAGAGAAAAAAACCTAAGCCATTTTCGTTGACTATTGGAAAAGCCTCAACTCCCTCATCGCATATGATCATAAAATGAACCCTATTATCATTGCAGGATAGAACATCCAATTAAGCTTTCTTAGAATTTTAGGAAGCCTCTGTTCTGGGCCATAGTTCCGTAATGATACCCAGTAGATGAAGCTTTCACTTTCCCTAGCCATAAGCTGCTTTTTTCTTAGAGAAGAAAATTGTGCCAATCAAATTTAAATTTTTCAAGAACAAGTAGATGATTTAGAAAAAGGACCAATGCATATAATTTGTAGCACTTTAAGAAATTATGTTATTTCATATTCCTTCCAGTATAACCTTAGATGTGCAGGCACGTAAGACTGTAAATTAAAGGATAAAAAAAAGAAAGAAAAATTTAAATAAAAATGGTGGTTGTGGGCCAGCCAGATGGCATGGTAGTTAACATGGCTGGACCCCACGGAGTTCTAGTCCCAGACCTAGACCAGTGACTTGAAAAACATACTTGGCATATGTGCATGCATGCCCAAAATCCCTAGAGGAGAGTGAAGGAGAAAGGATTGTGGCATGGTCATCCTCCATGGGGGTGCTTTCTTATTTTCTTTATCTTGCTCTTGCTCTGTATCTCTCCAGTGAGGGGATATGTGTATAGCAAATTAAAAAAAAAAAAAAAGTAGCTGAAAAAGTCCCGAAGCCCAGTGAAAGATGGGTGAGTTGCAGCTGTCAAAGTTGACACTTGGGAAGGAGTTAGGTAATTAGGATAACTTATTCATTCTTTCTGTGAGTCAGGTAATCTAGCATATCATTCATGGGATGATGAAAAGAAAATAGCTATGTATATACCCCATAAGGTACGAGGTAAGTTACAAATCTCCCTGACATTAATATAATCTAGTTTTAAAAAGATACTTCAAAAAGATAAAATACTAACATAGAAAAATCTTGTAATTGACCTGTTTGACAAACCTTTGCAGAAGACACTGGATGGAGCTAATCCTTGAAGACTCAGTAGGATACATAAAACTCATGAAGCAAGGTGAAAGGATAATATTACAGCTTAGAGAAAAATAAAGGAATAATATGTACCACGCTTACATAGATTTGGAGTCAATCTAAGTTTGCCCTAATACAAACTATAGGAACCCAATTACTTAACATTAATGTAAACTATTAATCATAGTATAAAAATAATAACAATAGCTAACAAATGCTACGTGCTAATTACCTACTAGGAATTGTTTTAAATGTTTTTGTAGCACAAATTCATATAATCCTCACTAAAACTGCGATGACATTGGTATGATTATTCTCCCTTTCAAAGATCCTCAAATTCAGTTGTAGAAATGTTAAGCAATTTACGCAAGTTCATATAGCTGGTAAATAGTGCAGCAGTGATGAAAACACAAGTAATAATGAAAAATATTAAAATATTTTTAATAAAAAATATTAAATACCAATATTTTTAAATGTATTACTTTTATTTTGTCAGACAGTTGTGTCCTTGCTGGAGAGATGGAGACAGAATATGAGAAAGTGAGAAAGCAAATTTCATGGGGCATAATCATGCCCCCAATCCCTTCAGTCCTCCTTTTCTCCCTCCTCTAGGGATTTTGGTCATACACGCACATACACCTAGTGTTGTTTTCAAGCCGCTGGTTCAGGACTCAAATCACACAATTGGCCATGTGAGATCTAGCCACCTTCACCCAAGACTACAGCTACCCTATATTTACAATATTTTTTAACTAACTAACTAAAAACCTCTAAAAGAAAACTGGATAAAATGACTTTCTAAATGTAGTAAAACTTTAAAAGTCAGCAAGTTTTAGTGCAAGTTTTTCCATTTTCTTGGTTGAGATGATTGTGTTATGTAATCTCTTATATACTGCCTATTCAAAGGTTTTATAGGTTACATAAAAATGGAAAACAGTTTAAAATATTTGTTAGCCAGGGATTATTGTTCAACTCAAAATGACTAGGTATAGTAAATTAACCTAGGACAATATTATACTTCTGCTGGAAATGGTAAATAAGTTGATTTCATGAGTCATTTATCAAATGCAGCTGAATAAATTACTACATATTCAAATAAATTCTATGCAACACATGCTAGAAAAAAATTAAATGCTTAATAAAGAAAACCATTGATATTATGTACACACATTTGGTGAGTGTGTGTGTATATGTGTGAGTGTGTGTAAATTCACAGTGATCTATAGGCATGTTATGGATTGTCTGTGCATTTTGATATTTTAATCAATTTATAACACACCATGTTTTGGATGCTTCTGAAGCACTATTTTGTTATTTTCAACAAAATGAAGTAGGCAGATCAATAAAAAGCAACTCAATGAAATAACTCAATTAGATAAAAGTATGTAGAAAACCTTCATGAAAAAATATTACCTTAATTACTTCAAAACAAAGTTTCTAAAAGTAGTTTTCTGCTCTTTTAACTTATATATTTTATTCCTAACAAGGGTAAACTTTATTGCTTAGCTCAGGATATTTTTTTTTCATTATTAAGGCAAAATGAAAAGTAATTTCCTAGAAGTGTCAATTATTTCAGGGCAGAAAATAATTCATTGCTATTAATTCAATTGTTGAAATCTAAAAAAAAAAAAAATTTCAGTATCTTCCTACAGCTTCCAGAATAAAGTTTAGAATCTTTCTCTATAAACAAAACCCCCTCTATATCTGGTCCTCTGACCAACCTCTTCCAGTTTCAGTTCCCAATACCCTCACAATCATTCAAGCTCCTGCTCTGATGTAATATTTGTAGCTCCACATGGACCATGGCCTAGAACATGCTCTAATATCATTCTGGAGAAGCCCATTCTATCCTTACCCCTTTGTAATCTACCTAAACCATGCTCAATCCCTTATCAGTGTTACTTTCTTTTAGAGACTCCTTATCAACCCAGTATTATTCTATGTTTCTCAGAGTCTCGTGTATCATTTATACCATTGCAATTGATTTTATTTTCTTCTCTGCAGAACTAAGCTATCCAAAGGTGAATACTATGCCTTATTCGACTTTGCCCAAGGACGCTTGGCTGTTGCAGAATGACTTACTAGCTAATTTCAATAAGTCACTGGTTTAGTTCTTCATAATAAATCTACGGGCATAATAAATCTACAGGGTTCAAGTTATTTCAGGGTGTTTAAGTGATGGGTCTTTTAATGTTCATTTACTAGACCTGTTCATGAAAAGGGAAAAAGAAATGATACTCTATCAGTTTTTCAGTCCTCACTGTCCCATACTCAGCACAAGCTTCTTTCACTTCCTTTTATCTAAAATCCCAGGTTCAAATGCTAATGAGTCTGAGCTTTCTGTGGGAAAATGTGGCTTACAGGGGATGAGCTGTCCATGATTCTTGCTTGGCGCAAGGATCCATCTTTCTAATCCTGAAGAGAGTACAGTTGGTTCTTGAGATATCACCATGATGGAATCAATGCGATGCCAAAAACAGATAAGTTTTACAGCAACCTCTAACAAGTCCTGTACATCAAAGAACAATTAGGTCTCAACCAGCCTCTCAATTTAATAGTGTTAGCTCAGAAGTAGCATATGAAATGTGCAATGCTCTTTGATGCATTTCCTCCAAAGATTTATTGGTTCAACAACTTCATCAATGACTCAGGAGACAGATTTATTAAATGAGAACATTCTTCCAGCTGGGATGTTTTTGAACCAGCATAAAATTATTTTTAGTTCCCTGAACACATTTTGAGTCAAAATATACTTGCTATTTAAATATTAAATAATATGATTTCACTCCAAGGGAGAGAAATTTCAACAAAGATCCCTTATACAGGCTACCACTGTTAACTTTTTTTTCTAATCCCCCAAAGTAAGATATCACAGAATATATTAAAAAAAATTATTTCCCCTGCACTTACTAGGTGCTTTTGATTTCCTAGATAATTTCTTCAGCTATGGGATAAAACCATAATATCTACAGGAAACGTAGTATCAGTTCAAGATTCCTCTGCATCTTGACTCAGTGCTAATCCCATACCACCAGAAAACTATTTTGGAGCAATCGTTAAAACAAGTCATACTGAAGGCACACTCCAGATCCTTGTCAGTAATGTTTATGTGGTTAATATTAAATGTCTTCTCAAAATAGGGCAAGAATATGTGTTTAAAAGTATGAGTGATACACTCAATAAATATTTCTTGAATAAAATCTAAATTAACCTAACATAGATAGAAAATTTAACTACAACTCCTAATCCAATACTCTTCATTTTATATATTGGTTTTTACATTTTTTGTGATTAAATTTAATCATGTTTTTTCCAAAAAAATAAGGACAGATATTTTAAAAATAATTTTTAAATCAACATTTTTATAAAGCAAACAACTACTCCCTGATTTATTCCCTTTACATTTATGATTACTCTCTCTCTCTCTGCTCAGTACTACAGGTAACTTATCCTACAGACAAAATAATTTCTGTTTGTGTTGTATAATTTTTTTAAATAATTATTTAATTTTGCTTATTATTGATAGTTATAATTCACCAGAGGAACAGAGAAAGAGAGAGCAAGCCACCAGGTCCATGACTCAAACTGAAGTCAGCCATGTGGGAGTTCAGCATCTTAACCACCACACCACCTGCTGCCCCTTGTATTGTATAACTAGGTCAAAGGTGGAAAGGTCATAAAGTTTTGGAAGATGGCAAAGAAAATTGATATTAACATGAGTGTTGCTGCTCTTTAGTAGTTGTGTACAAAGAAAGAGAATTTATGATATTTGGGTTTGGATCAGAATATCTTTTCTTACAAATAGGTCTACATGCATTTTTGAACAAGTTATATTACAAACTTCTGGGCATCAAATAACTCCCAAATACAAGAGTGATTTTGTCTGTTTCAAGAGTTATGTACTTATATAATACTTTTTCTTTTACATAATTTGTACAAGATAAGTTTTATATTGTTGTCAATCATTTGAAATTCCAATGCTTTGACTAATTGCTCCAATTCGCACATGAAATTTAGATTAAAGTTAATTCTAGCTTATCTAAAAATTTGTTATTCAGAAACGTCAAAGGGCATATATAATGTTTCTAGTGGTTTACTCTCAAAATTGTAGAAAAGGATGTGGCATACTAATTACACAAAAGTCAGCAAATTATACTGTTCAAGTGTGAATACTACAAGTGGCTACATTAGAGACATAAATCTGACAATGACTTGTATTTTCCTATTTCCTGATTTTTCTAATTTTAATTAAAGTGAACTAGAAAATATGTGTTTTAGACAATTACTTCTAGGATATAAATGGTAAAAGGCCAATAGAAAATCTGTGCATACCTTGTACAAGCAGTATGATACAGATATTAAATTCTGCAATAGAAATGTTGGCACAGGTTTTTACCTTGCTTTCTATTGTCATTGTATACACTGAGACATAGAAACCACTGGGCAGATACTTATATTAAAAACTGTCTAGTGGTTGTAAACCAGCAATAATAAAAAAGGAGGTTATTCAAATGAGAAATGAGAAAAGATGATGATCATGTGGCCCAAATACCAGATCTCAGCAGTTAAGAAAGTCATTGGCTTTGTTACTGCCTCTCCATTCATTTTTATTAATGTGGTTTATCAACGGTTTATCAACAATTCATGCAGTAATTATGATCATCTTTAAACAGTTTAAATGAACAGTTTTTCACTTTTGGGATTTCATGGTGTTCCATAAATGTACATATCTAAGATTTTTAAAGGTATTATGAAGAATGAGAAGTATCATTTTTAGGAGAAACCCAGGGGTCTTGGAAAAGAAAAAAATTTAAAGCAAACAGTGAGTTCAGAAGAAAATAGTAAGTGGGACCAAATGTTAATGTAATGGCTATGTTGCTGGACTCCCATGTAGTCAACTGTGGTTCACGTCCCGGACCCGGAGGCTTAAACTCATGCCGGGTGTGTGTGCGTGTGTGCCCAAGATCCCCAGAGGAGAATGGAGGAGAAGGGATTGCAGTGTGGCCATCTCCCCTGGGGGGGGGTGATTTCTCACTTTCTGTCTCTCTGTCTCTCTCTCTGTCTGTCTGGTGAGCGCATGCACCCCATAGCAAAAACCTCTTCAAAAAAAGAAAAGAAAAAAGAAAGAAAATGGTAAGAAAAAAATTATCTTAAATCATCAACTCTGGGGAGAATACAAATAACCTATATGGGTGTAATAAGTATGCTTTCAAAAGAAAAGAGCATGATGAAAGAAAAATCATCCAGGTCAAAAATTAAACATTTTGTTTAGAAAAGAAAAAGAATAAGGTATCCCCCAATTTTTTTTACCCATATAATAATGAAATATGGGCCCAGCTATATTGCCTGATGGCTAAGGCAGTCAGATCCCACAAGGTTGACCATATGATTCAAGTCCCTGACTGGAGGCTTGAGAAAAATGCTGAGTGCATGTGCATGCCCCAAGTCCTCAATGGAGGAAGATATGGAGGAGATGGGATTGTAGGTGACCATTCCTCACAGGAGCACAGTGCTTTCTCCTCTCACTTTCTCTCTGTCTCTGTTTCTCTCTGGTGAGTGCATGAGCCACTAGAAAAAGAAAAGGAATACAATTATGGAATTACTTTGCTCAATATATTTCACATGAGCAGGAAGATCAGAGCGTTAGCTGGCTTTGCAGCAAATAAAGATTTCCAAGGGGGCTGAGTTGCTCTATTTCACAAAAAGATGTCTATTGATCAAATTTATCCTGTCAAATCTTTTGCCACCTTTTATTGTCCACAATTAAACTTTTCAGGTATGACTAAACTAAACCCAATGGGCACTGGCAGAATATTACTGATTTTAGCCTCGGTTGACTGCTGAACACGTAGAGCAATGAAAATAAGTGAGGAAACAACATATAATGTGCTGTTTGATGGGTATAATAAAGTTAATTATCACCTCCCACCAAAAAACTAAGGAGCACCTGAAAGCTTCATATGTTCAAATGGTCCCTCATTAAGTAATATGTGTGATAACCACAATAAAAGATGTTATTTTTTCAGACTCTACTGAGCATTATGTAAGTTTAATTTAACAAAACTCAGGAGGATTCTTAATGATTTCATTCATGTTTTCAGAAGTTTATGAGAAAATAAATGAAGTGTGATTACAGTTTTTATAATAAATTGACAGATATCAAAGAGAAAGTTAATATCATATAAATAATGAATTACATATTTAAAAATTATATTATTCATTTTAGAGCTAAAGGAGACTTTATAAATCATTAGAGTTAACCTATTTTCCCACTGGAAAAAAAAAAAAAGCCTAGAGAAGTGAATTTACTTTGTTGAAGTAACACAGTACATTTTGAGTTTCTAAATGCTGTGTACTAAAATGTAGCAACAATGAAGAAAACAACCATAGAGAAAGAGTCACCTTAGATATATTGCTTTTGTTTAGGCTTTTTGCGACAAGGAGATTACACTTGTTGACTCATTTGACCTTCAAAGAAAGCTCTACATATTCTGCATTATCTCCATTTGGTTGATGAGAAAACTGAGACTCTGATTTGCTCCAGTAAGTAGTGGAGCCAAAATGTGATCACACACGAAAGAGTGCAAATCTCAAACTCTCCCACAACACCTTCCTATTACAGAAGCTTCCAATCTCTTTTGTAAATTGAAGTCACACTTAACCAGCATCCACTTGACAGTGGTAATCTCATACAGCACAGACACAGATTATAAAATTTACAGTGTTCTAAGAGTAACTGTTAAATAAAAGAACTTTTTATAGAAAAAGTCACATGATCCAAGAATAAGATACTTCTTTTTATTCTCAAAGTCCTCTGCTGTAATTTTATTTTTATTTACTACATTCATTCACTATATATCATTATAGCATACAAAATGAATTTTCCCATCCAGAATACACTGTATATTGACTCAAAGACTTTACAATATGTATTATCTTTTAAGAATAAGATACCTCTAACCTGAAGGCAGACTTCATCAGATTAGATGTTTCTCCCTCTTGTTGAAAGAACTGGAGGGAATTGTTGCAAGAGGTGTTATGTAGAGTCTTAAATTATTAATTCTTACCAAGTATTTGTAAAAGTATAGTATAAGAGAGAGCTTTGATGTGTCCCAAATTGAAATTGCTTTCGTGGGATCTACAGTTTCTCAGAAATTCAGACTCATTGACTTGTGTAAGAAGAAGAGAGTTCAATGAGAAAGATTCATGCATAAATTTTGTCGCCACGAAGGAGAGACTATAGGAAAGGTGTCTTCCAGCTCAGTCCACATGGGCTGGGTCTGAAGCCTTCAAAGTAAAAACATTTCAAAGCTTAGGCAGAACTTTTCAAAGGATTAAGGTCTATGGTGAAAAGGTAAAAGAAATATTGTCAATGAAATCTGGGTAGAAATGCTAAAACAAACATCTAAATCCACAGACTAGTGAATCAAATTACTCACACTTCATGATATTTGATCTGCCAAATAATACTAAAAAATATAGGTTTGGGGGCCATCTGGTGGCTTAGCCGTCACATAAAGATCTGTGATGCTGAAACTGTATGGGCAGGTCCTAGGTTTGTGTGTTGAGGTCTCCCTTTCATGCCAGGGGCGTGTACAGGTGCCCACGATCTCGGCTGGCTAAAGATGGGGTGGATCACAACATGAGAACTAGTGTTGGGGGTACTCCATTCCTGTCTCCCAGAAATTAAAAAAAAAAAAAAACTTAAAAGAATATATAGGTTTGAGAGCAGTAGATGGCATAATGGTTAGGTCGCTGGACTCCCATGTAGTTGACCATGGTTCAAGTCCTGGATCTAGTAGCTTAAAACTCACACCAGGAGCATGTGCATGCATGTCTGAAATCTTGAGAGGAGAATGGAGGAGAAGAGATTGCAGTGTGGCAATCCCCTTTGGGTGGGGGTGATTTCATGCTTTCTGTTCTTCAGTGAGTACATGCACCCTACACCAAAAATCTCTCTCTAAAAAAACAAATAAAAAAAAAAAGGAGGGAACCAGCAGTTAGCATAATGGCTATGTCGCTGGACTCCCACGTAGTTGACCGCGGTTCTCATCTCGGACCTGGTGGCTTAAATCTCATGCCGGGCGCGTGTGTGTGCATGCCAGGATCCCGAGAGGAGAATGGAGGAGAAGGGATTGTGGCGTGACCATCCCCCCTGGGGGGTGATTTCTCGCTTTCTGTCTCTATGTCTCTGTCTGTCTGGCGAGCACACGCACCCTATAGCGAAAACCTCTCCAAAAAAAAAAAAAGGATATAGGTTTTAATGACCATAGAATAAAACAGTGTTTACATGTTAGCCTAACCTTTTTTGAGTTCAGATGAGATAAGTGAGGCCTAAAACATCATCTCCTGCTCAAGGTATGACAACTAGATAGGGATAGGGCCAGCGCTCATGATTACTACCATCCACGAACTCAAGTTACAGTCTTCTCTCATTGCTGATCTGTTTCATTTACTTAAAATAGCTTTGCATTTAGCATTCTTAGGGTTCTTTAAATTTCTGAGAAGTGAGAATATATTTTTTTTAAATTATAACGTGGGCAGTTTTGGAAATACTAGTTATTGTAAACACCAAATGTTTCCCTGAACTAGCTCTTTGTAAAAGCTTTGATATAAAAAGTTCTTTCTAAAATGACTCCTTTGTAATGCGAGAAGGGGCACCTGAGGACGATTTTTCTAATCTATGCCATTCAACTAATATCCTTACATTTAAAGTGCCTGTACAGGGCTTTCATTACAAGACAAGTGTTGAAATAGAATGCATCATTGACCTAAGATATGTCCAGTTAAATTTTGCTGCTGCCTCTGATCTTTTTTTTATTCTTTCAGAATGAAATATTATAGTTTAAAGTCAGAAACAAGAATGCTACATGCTGACTGGGAAGCAAAATAATGATTTTAAATTAAGCATTATAAGCTAACATGTAGTTAAATATTGACTTGAGAAGGATGTGGTCAGCATCTACCACATATGCATAATGCTCTGTTTATGTGGTATGTGTATATATATATATATATATATATATATATATATATTACTTCTTTCACATATTTAGAAAAGAACACTTTCTTTATCAATATCAGAATAAGTTTAAGAACTGTAAGTTCTAATTTTAGCTCTCTTTCTAATTGCTTGTGATCCTGTGTGATTTATTTGCTTTATTCAATCCTTCATTTCCAGAAGAGAATGGTTGTAGCCTTTCCTTTCCTTTCCTAAGCTTACAAAAAAATAATACCATTGACACCAGTATTGATTCACAATGATAATGAATGATCTGCTAACGTCCTACATAATATGGACTGATACTACTTTATATATAGATGATGAACTATTTTAGGTAGCTCATTTAAAGTGGGTATACTTTTCCTACCATATACATTGACTGTATAGTTCAGGAGTTGTTCTGACAATCAAATAAATTAACATATGTTATAGCCTACTTTCAATTTTGAACTTTTATAGAGTTATGCTATTGTAGTAATAATAATTATTATCTTATATTATTATTATATGATTATGAACTGCAGAGTAAATGGTCCTAAATCAGTAAGGCTACTCTGCAAGCACTGTCTTCCATTGGTGTGCTGATGGCTTGCTAGCAGATAGCAATGCTTTGAGGATGAGTTAGAAGAGTTATTAATCCTACTCTTAAAATACTCTGTGGATTACTGATAACTTGGCTATGCTTTGTCTTGGCTGAGAGTCACAATTCTGTCCTCATCGGATCAATTCTATGGCCACTTCTTTCTCTATGAATCCAAACCATGAAATTATTTGTTGGGTTTGAATTTCAAAAGTTCTGTGAGGGTACATAACTGATTATTTTATTCCCCAAACTACTTAAGAAACAAGAGCAAAAACAAAGTCAGGCCCTCCAAAAGGAGTGTATTACACTTGTATTTACTAAAACAATAACAACCCAATAAAAAATAAGAAGGTCTAAGGAGAGAAAGGAAGGTAGATGATCTTTGCATTCTACTGTCTTTGACAAGAGATACCCACATCCCATCCTCCAACACAAATACACACACACACACACACACACACACACACACACACACACACACACATACAATAAGGCAAATCCCATTAACTCCTCAGAGCCCCCGAGCAGGTGATGAGAAAGATTAAGAACTCTCCTCAGGAAATTTCAAGCTGGCTACCATCTACATCTCTGCTCTATTTTGGTATTGCTCTTCCTGCAATTGGACATCAATAATACACAAAGTAACAACCTGGAATCAAGACAACCTGCAGCATTCTGCAGGTAGGGGATTTGACTTGTCTATTGGACTATGGGAATATCCCACTCATTTTCTCAGTAATCTAAACCTTCCCTATCTTTAGAAATGTTTTCTCTTATGTACTACAAGTAGTTTTCTGTCAATACATCATTACCCTCTTCATGCTTAGTATTTTTTTTTTTTAAGATTTTGCCATAGGGCACATGCACTTGCTGGAGAGACAGAGACAAATGGTGAGAGAAAAAGTGAGAAATCCCTCCCCCCCAGCCCAGGGATAATGGCCAAGTCACGATCTCTTCTCCATTCTCCTCCTGGGATTTTGGGCATGCACATACACACTCTTGGCGTGAATTTCAAGCCATCAGGTCCAGTTCTGAGACTCAACCTGTGGTTGGCCATGTGCGAGTCCAGTGCCTTACCCATCATGCCACCTGCTGGCCCTCATGCTTAGTATTTTTAGCCAATACCCTGCTCTGTCACCGTTTGGACAGTTTAGAAAACAACATATACAAATCACTTACTATTCTGTATCTGTTGTACTTACATTTCTACAAGTATCAGAACTTAGTACTGTCCCAATGAGCCAGCCTGTTTTCCCTGAATTAATTCTTTTTCTTCACTTAATTTTAATGAAACCTTGCTGATTACAATCTTCAAAAAAGCAAATAAAAGCTAATAAATCTGCCTATGTCGGAAGACAGAAATTTTAATTCTCTAAAAGGCATAATGCAACACTAACAGAGCAAAGGAAGAGCTTGAATTTACTCATGTGAACTCTCATCGCTCTTTACCCATCACTCTTCTGATGTCCACAGTATTTTGTCAGATTTTCTTGCTTGTGTGTGCTTACCTTGTCTCATTTAGCAGACGGCACACTTTTATCATCTGGTTCACCTGCATAGCACTAGCAAAGAAGGACTAATTATTTGATAATATTGAATCTAAACGTTTGCACTTTCAGTATGAACACAGGTAAAGAGCTGTTTGTGTTCAACTTCTAACAAGATTGCATGCAAAGGTTTATCTCAAGTCAACTCTTTGTTCAATAAATAACTCAGGTTAGTCACCATATCTCCATGTAGAAATGATCATTATGTAGTTTACTCCCTGCAACACTGGGTGAACAATACCTCAGTGCCAAGAATCAATCTGGATTCAACAAGTGAACAGTTTTACCCCCTTCCAATTTGTACAATCAACAGTAATATAATATCCAAGGAGGGAAAAGTATAAAACATGTTTGCCTATTGTAATGAATTCGATTACAACACTACCAAATTAAGCCTATTTTCATTTTGATATTATAAAAAAGCAGCAGGAGGCTTGACTAGATAACTTGCTTTTACTTTATTAAATTCCTTCTGTTACAGTCAGCTGGATTGAGTGCTCCCTGGGAGTGAATTAAGAACATTTGGGCCTTGTCTTTACATTCAAAACAGTGTGGCTTCAAGTCAGGCTTTTACAATTCACTTTACTTGGTGTGCCAGAGGGAGATTAAGGAAAGCTCCCTAGTTCCTTGACTGTTTATTGCCTTTTTTAATGTGGGAGGGTTTTCCTCCTACCTTCTGGCCATGAAATACCATGCTGTCACATTAGGCAAAGACAAGACTGACTGGTCCCACCAGGGACATCCCAGTTGTCCACGGCAAATGTCATACAAACATGGTGATTGTCCATATCTCTGGCCATTTTAAAGGTAACTAAAATCCTATAGCCCTACCTCCTTTTGGTTAATACATACTTACAGCTGCTTTGCTCCACCTCAATGCTAATTAGTTAAATGTTTGCTTAGGGGCCTAAAAGATTTAGTGTACATCCCAGAGCTTTAGGCGAACACTAAGAGGATTTACATGTTGGTTATAAAGGGAAAAGGCACTTCTAAAACATTAGAGCCCTTACTCATAATGGAATGCTATTACAAGAAAGAAAAAAAAGGTACTTAGATAAAACCGAGTCAACTCGTATAGTCCTTAAACAGTTAGTACTAACATCAAGCACATCCCCATCTTCAATCAAGTCCACCAAAACCTCCAACATTGCCACTTTCTAGGTGTCCTACCACTTTCTCTCTTCCAGTTCCTATTTTTGTGATATTCAAACCTATTTTTGCAGTTAGCGTATTACATCGAAGTTTATAACAGTTGGCATGCTTTGCCTGGCTGCAGCCATGTTATAAAGTCAGCCACACCTTATCCTGTCATCCATTGCTGGGAATGTGAATCTTCTTGAATATCAGTAAGGATGAAGTTTCATCTGATGGGATATGCTTCCCTGCAGCAACTGCACAGAGCTATCATTGCAGCTGAAAGGAGAAGGCTGAGAGGCCTTTGTCCCATGTTGAAGAGAACACCTTGGGTCTAAAAAGGCTTCCTTTTTGCCCAAAACACTAGCATTTTCCTCAGTATGTTTCCTCTTAGTGCATGCAGGAGATTCTGGATTTTTCATAGGGCCAGATTCTGAACTGAAGAACATTCTGTCTTGATCAACGAGAAAGCAGTTTTAAAAGTCATGGGCTGGGGCTGGCAGGTGGCATGGTGGTTGGGGATACTATTCTCCCACATGGCCAACCATAGTTCAAGTCTCAGACCTGGTGGCTTCCTTTCTCACTTTCCCTCTCTCTTTCTCTCTCTCTCTTGTTAAATTGGAAAATAATAATAAATAAATTTAAAATAGAGTAATTCTTTTTAAAAAGTCACTGGCTAAGTTGATTTTAGAGGAAAGGCTTCTGGTACCTTGTTAGATAGTCCACACATATTCATTGAAATAACCACAGAAAAAGTAAGTCCTAATTCATCATAGGTGGGAAGAGTTCTACTAGGAAAATGGGACATTGTTGACTGATACACATCAAAAGAATGATTATGCATTGATGATATGCATTGGATATATTGTAAATTGCACTATATCAGAACATTAGCTGATGTGAGAAAATTTCACATTATACAATAAAGTAAAATGTTCCTTATAATTTCCAAATCACTTCTTTTCATATTGCTTCCACTCTCTTGTTCTTCTCTACAATACCCACTGGACAGAATGTCAGTTCTGGTTAAATCCAACTGTCGACCTAATCCAGGCCTGCTCCTGAGCCACAGAGAATGGATAAAGAAAACCACTCAACCTTCTGACAGAGTTCATCTGTTATTTTTAAGCACAAAGCTCAGGTAGACTTTCAGTAATGTCTTTGGTAATTTGGTTCTCCTACAAACCAAGATGTTATTTCAGATCATCTCTGTATTCGAACTCCCAATATCCACTCCCCGATCCTCTCTCTCCATGAAAGACAGTCCTTCCAACCATCTATTCTGCCTGCTGGCTTGTCCGCATGTGTATGCAAATATTTTTCTTTCTCTCATTCTAACAAAAGCACAGGCCCCCATCCTGTGTATGACCTTACTCCTTATTCCTGACTTCTCTCCTGTTTTTTCTTTTCATCCAAGGACTTTGCTCCTGCATTTAACCCCTCACTTAGTTTCATCATTCTTACATTCTTTCTCTTTATCATTATTTCTATTTTCATAGCTATCTTCATGTCTATATGACCCAGTCCCATGGATTAAATATATCTATTCAATGACAACTCACAATTTGTATCCCAGATCTGATTTTTTTCCTAACTAAAGATTTGTATAATTAAATAAGAGTCGAGTTAACTGGGTATTTTTTAGATATAGTGGGCAACTCAAAACTGTATCCTAACCAAAATAAAAGGTCTAATCTAAACTCCATCCCCAATATCTTCTCTACCATCATCCTGCTCAAGAACTGGTATTGTCATTGTTTCTGAGAGTCACACAAGAAGTCTTGGACCCTATCTTGACTGTTCTTTGTTCATAGCCTGTGTCCAATCTATTAGCTAGAGTTGTATAGTTATTAAAAATACAGGATAACTGTGGCCACTTCTCACTTCTAGTACCTCCTTACTGACCACTTACATTAAACCTACTATCATTGTTTATCTAGAATAACTTTCTAACTGGTCAAGTTTGTTTTGTTTTTGTTTTTTTTTTTTTTTTTCTTTCTTTTTTTTTTTTTTTTAACTTTTGTCCCACACAAATAATTACTTCACAGCACCTTTGGAGATAGTTTTGTAAAATATAATTCAGGTCATATCACTCTCATGACCAAAATTATCTGATGACCTCATATATTTAGTAATACTACCCATTTAGTTGTATTTTCCACTGGACATATTCATGTTTATATAATACTACTTTGCAATGTTTTATAAGATTAATGAAGTCACTCATTCAGAAAATATTTATTGATTGTCTACACTGTTACAGACACTAATTTAGCCCCTGGAGACACAAGGATGAGGAAGACAAAATCCTTAAACAGTTACTCTCGGATGGCTTACAGCACATAGCCATTTATTATTTTTCCTCTTGAAAAAAGAATACGTGTTCATCATATAAATTTGGAAACTACAGAATGTTTATAGAAGAAAGTTAATCAACTATAAGATGTTATTAATATTATTCTCATTGTCCTCTTATGCTTTTTTATTTTTCACTTACTGTATCAGCCCTGTGGGCACAGCCTATGTGCTTTTCATTCTTTAGTATCCAGGTGTAGGGCTTTCCACTCTTACTGTGTTTGGAAATTTACTTCATCCTTGAGCTGGTTTCTCAGTGGTTGAGATCATTCCTTCCACATCAGAAGCTCATGATCTGAGAGGACAAACACATGCTTTTGCCCAACTTTCTAGAGAACACTTCCTTGATGGATCACCGTCAAGTACCCAATGACTATATTAGATATATTTCTACCCCTCAATTAAGAAAGCCAGAGAATTTTAAAACTGGAGGAATGTATCTTATCTATCCTGTTAACCTCAAAGTAACCAAAAGAAAGAGGTTGGTGGTCATTGTTCTTTTAGAAATCATATCAGAGGCATAACAGAGATGTGAGGAGATTCCCTGGCTGATTTTAAAACTGCCATCAAGTAAGTAGCGGCATTCATAAATATTAAGAAATAGGAAATGCAAGCGAAAGCAGGAAAACCTCAAATAAAATCAAAGGCCCTGTGAGAATGTAGCTTTACCACAGAACTACTGCACAGCCTGGAGTCATAAAGAGAAGCACCAGGGAGCTGATTAACTAGAACTGTAGTGACAGTAGGTTAGAAAATACGTTTCCTCTTCAAAGGCAGAGCATCTGACGGCCCTGCGTGATACAGTGCAATGCCATGCGCCTCATGGACACCAATTTAAATCCAAGCAGGGTCAGTTGTCAGAGCAGAAGTCATTTGTGCCCAATAGCATTTTATTAGCCCATATGAAATGTTTCAATGTTCTGAACCTAGTTCGTAGGGGATATGACTACATAATCAAGAATACTACTCAGTTTGCTCTCATTTGGCATCATCAATAATAAACCATGTCTACATAACACAAGAGAACAGATTAGTAAATAATAGCAGTTTAGCTTTTTTAACTGCCAGGGGTCATGCACACTTAAAAGAGAGAGATAGAAAGACCAAGAGATAGAGAGAGAAGAGGGAGAAAACAACCCCCAAAGGGTCATGGTCATCTTTCCAGCCTGTTGGGATTTTGAGCACACACACACACACACACACAGATGCCTGACATTAGTCAAAGCACCAAGGCAAGAATTCAAACCACAACCATGTTAGTTAGATCTTACCCCCTTAACCATTAGGCTACTGGGTCAGCCCAAGTAGTTGGAATGGTTTTAATAATAACAACAGCAACAAAATCACCTTATATTCTATGAAGCATCTTACAAAGCTCTCTCATGTTCATTATTTGTTTCTTGAAACAATCCTATGAAATTAATTAATTTACAAAGCATCGTCGATTTTATTTTATGGAGGTGGAGAACTGAAGTTCAGGTTTACTAAGTACTTTGTGTTTGTCACTTAATTTCAAACCCTAACTGTAACCAGAATAGAACTCAGACTGTAACTCAGGCCTTCTGCTTCTCGATCTACTGTTCTTTCTCTAGCAACATGCTGTCTTTTTTTTTTTTTTTTAGTATTTGTACCAATTCAATTTTTTTGAGGAAAAAAAGTAATTTCATAAATTAGACAATTTAGAGAATAAACAATTGTCCAGATATTTTTTGCAGTACTAGAAACATTATGTTCTTTTGTAGTAGAGAAATTATGTGGTACTTCACAATAATCAATTGAGCATACTATAATTATTCACAGTAGAAAATTCCTATTTGTTCTTTCTTCCAGTTAAAAATAATAAAACTAATAACATCAAACATTTACTGATTGCTTGACAAGTGACAGATTTCATTTTTAAAGCTCATGACAACTTTTAAAATGGGTATTATACCCTAAACTCAATCATAAAAAGATTTAGTAACTTCCACAAACCCAGAGGAAATGTCAAAGACATCCAATACGATTCATGTCAGTCTAGTTTCAGAGTTTGCACTCCTAATCATTACACTTTCACAAAGAGAAAAAGCAGCATATAGAGAATCATTGAGAAGCCTTCTCTAAGGATTGTACATGGAAAGAAAACCAGACCATAAGGGGAGGCTGGTACATGGCATGATGGTTGGGGGTGCTGGACTCCCACATGGCTAACCACTGTCCGAGTCCCAGACCTGCTGGCTTGCTCTCTCTCTCTCTCTCTCTCTTTCTCTCAATCGGTCTGTCTCTAGTCAAATTGAAACAAATAGATAAAGTTAAATAAAATAATTCTTTTAAAAAAAAAACTGGATCATAAAAACCCACATTACTTTTTTTTTTTTTTTTTAATTTTGCTGTACAGCACATGTGCTCTCTGGAGAGACAGACAGAGAGAGAGAGAGAAAGTATGAAATCCCCCACCCCCATCCCGGGGAATGGAACAGTTCAATCCTTACTCTTCCATTCTTCTTGGGATTTTGGGCAAGCACAAATCATGCTCAGAATGATTTTCAAGCTTCCAGATCCAGGACTCAAACTACACAGTCATATATGTATTATCCTCTGCCTTAATTGCCATGCCATCTGCTCCCCCCTAACCCCACGTTACTTTTTCAAGGTTTCTTTGATCAAGAGAAAATATACAATATTATTTTCTCAAGTACTATGCCACTTTCCCAGGAAATTTATCAAGGCATATATTATACTTTACAAATGCAATTAATATTAGATATAAACATGGAGAACAAATTTTAGTATGAATCAATTTAACAGCAAACATTCATTGTGAAAAATACTGTGACATCAGTAGTCTTAGCAATATGAGAAATGTAAGGTTAAAATAATGATGAGGGGGACCAGCGGTTAGTGTAATGGCTATGTGTCTGGACTCCCACGTAATTGGCCACAGTTCAAGTCCCAGACCCAGTGCCTTAAACTCATGCCGGGGGTGTGTGTATGTGCCCAAGATCCCGAGGGGAGAATGGAGGAGAAGGGATTGTGGCGTGGCCATCCCCCCTGGGCGGTGGTTTCTCACTTTCTGTCTCTTTGTCTCTCTCTGTCTTTCTGGCAAGCGCACGTGCCTTATAGCATAAACCTCTCCAAAGAAAATAAATAAATAAAATAATGATGAGGACATATCTATAGCCCTTGAAAAGAACTTGGAACCACCACTGTAAACTGCTAACTACCACCAAAAGGAAAATGAAACATGTTATGATAGCCATAGTTCTCAAACCTTAGTGGGCATTAGAATCACCTAGAGGGCTTATTAATGGATCACTGAACTCTGCATCCCAACTTTCTGATTCAGAGAGTTTGGTAGGAGGATGGGTTGTCTGAAACTGTGTATTTCTAGCAACATTCCAGTTTATTCTGGTGTTGTTGGCCCAGGGAGCAGACTTTGAGGACCACAGAGACAGAGGTTCAACAGTATTGTTTTTTTTCAATCTTCCATGAGTAAGGAAGGGAGAGAGACATGCAGCCCCCACAGGACCTTCATGCTGTGATCCACACCCAGCTTCAGACAGCCCTGAATCATAGGTTTGCACATGCCTGACGTTTAGGTAGGTGTTTGGAGGTAAACCCAGAACTTTCTCATGTGGGTCAGCCTTGCAGAGTGTTGTTACCGTTGCACTGCTGTCTAATCCCAAGGCTCAACAGAAGTGTAAGGGAGCATAGAGGAAGGTGTAATAAGGCTTCCAAAGCAAAATATTTCATGGAGTGATCCACCTCTGAACTGTATTTGACAACAAAGTAGAATTTCAGATTTCGCAAAGGAACATGCTTCAACTCAGAAACAGGTATAATCCTTCAGCCTCCTCCTCCTTTTGTTCTAGAGACTGTGGCCTCACTCTAGTCTGACAGAATGAAATTAAAGCATTAGGCATCTGCCTTGCAGTCCTAGTTACCTCCTTCTGATATCTTCTTGTTACTTAATATAACATTTTTAAGGAGAATTAAGGGTACCTACTTCTCTTCAGTTAATACCATAAAAAAGACTTCGCTGACGTGGTTAAATTCCTAAGGCCCCCAATTTTTAGGGGGAAATTAAATGGCTGGTATATTTGCTCACAAAGAATCTTGAACTTGATGGAGCTTATGTTAGGAAATACAGTTTAAAAAAAAAAAAAAACTTTATTTTAAAAATTATGAAACCGTGACTCCTTACCCCTCAACCCAATATACACTGATGTTTTCTTGGATTCAACCAAGGTTCTGACTTTTCAGAAAGAAATGAAGAGTCAATTTTATCACCCTTTAAGCTTTATTACTGGCCTTCTTTGTTCTGTTTCAAAGAATTTCAATTTCCACTAAAATTGCATTTTGCTTCATTTTGTCCTAACTGGATTCACACATTCAAGAGATGATCAAGAATGTGAATGAATTGTTCAAGTTTTCTTTTGTCAATGAGTTTTTAGATTGTAATGGCTGAAATAGTCACAACTTCTCAAGCAAGTATTCATCCCACTCTCATCACAAGAGACAAAAGAGAAATGGAAACAGTTTCAAAAGCATTTTAACTGTGTGCTAGAGCTAGAGAATAATCAAAGGGGTAATGCTCTGACTCCTGAGAATAGTTTTGTTCCCAGCTCCTCTATTATTTTACCACATGATCCTAAGAAGTAACTTAAATTCTCATTGTTCTAATTTTTGTATTCATAAAATGGGGATGATATTTGCTGTGAGGCTTTGTTAATGTTTGTAAATGCTTTCAAGATCATTGGGAAAAGAGAATAAAACACTATTATTTTACATTGAACTTTAGAACTCAAGCTGTAAAACAAGAGGAATTTACAGTCTTCGAACAACAAGTCAGTTGAACAGGCATTTTCCTACTACCAATCTGCTCATGGTCATGACAAATATATACTGGACTTCAATATTGTCACATACTTTGCAATAATTTTTTTTAGTGTTCTTTTATTTAATTTTTCTTACAGAGGAAACAACTAAAGAGCAAATCCTTCAAATAACTATCTGTTAGATTAAGGATGGAAAAACTTTCTGGAAAAGGGCCAGGTAGTAAAGAGGCTAGGTTTGCCAGCGTGATCATAGTTATAAGACTTGATTAAAACTGGGAAAAATAATTATCACTAAGTATTATTTTTAATTTTCCCATTACTAGCAACAACACCTCTTCTGTCATTTTACCACTTATTCTGATTTAGTCAGTTATAAATATTTAGGCCAATGGTAAATATTTAGGTAGAATTAACTACCTATTCCTTGTTTTCTTATTTAAAAAGCAGGTCGTTTTGGGAAATAATATGGTTGCTTCCCAATTCTATTCGACTTCCCAAGACTAAGTTATTAAATCAGACTAGTTGATTTTGGCACCCCAAACACAAGCTATTCTGTTCCATTCACATTTTCAATTTTATTTTGCCTCCTGCTTCATTATTTGTGTTTCCTCATGAGCCTTTAGAGAAAACTGTTATTTCTTCAGTTGTGCAAATTGAAAAACCTATTTTTAAAGAGCTGTATCCCAATCATGTCGATTATACTGCATCCTATTCCCTTCCTCATTTCTTTAAAAAAAAAGACACAGACTATATATAAACCACCATCTCTCTCCTGAGTGTAGTTGTAGAAGCTTGTTGTATTCCTATTAACACTTTTACACACTTTTCATTTTGTTTCCTTATTGCAGTTCTAGCTTACCTTTCTGTTTACTTTTCTGTTTACACCTCATTTAAGAAGTTCTGTCTAAAAGGCTTCATATAAAATACTAATCAAGCCTCCTTTTAAAACAATATAAAGTGGAAATAGAGAATTTAGCAAATTAAGTTATAAGGGTTTACAAAATGGTAAGTAGTTTAAAGATTTTTGCTTCCTTCTGGTTATAATTAAGATTTTTAAAGATTAAAACCTCCTTTCCCTTTAAGAGAAATGGCTTCTTCATAAACTTCCTCATAAATCCAGATGAGCTAATCAAACTCTTCTTAAGTATTTTAGAATAATATAGGAGTAATTATATTTAGTATTACATTATTAAAAATGAGAAAGGCAGTTAATGTTAATATTTGACTATAATTTCACAACCTAATTTATTTAAAAGCTTTTTTTTTCTGTCTTTTCTCTTTTCACAATGTGCATTTCAGAAATAAGCCTATCAGTCCTGACACATGGTAGTCTCACTGTCTTGTTTCTCTCAGGTTCAAGCCATAATTGGAAATCAATCAATCGTAGCAGTGTCTTCACAGCACCATGATTTAGCATTATGTCCTCAGTTTTTATTGAGGGTTGATGTAATAAAAGGTTCTATGAAGAAACTCTCTGCAGTAGTTTGATAAAACTGCTACGAAGGCACTGCCATTATATTGTTCAATGTCCCTACACAAATTCTCACACTTTATGTTTTTCTCAAAGTTCCAAGCAACAAAAAGATTTTCTCTCCTGATGATTTTCTATGACCTCTTTTCTTATCATTTAAAAAAGAGTTATGAAACTTGCTGTTTTCTTTTTTTTATATTGGTGTTCAGAAAGTAGCTAAAAGCTGTTTGAGCCATTATGCCATCTGCTGGTCCCTACCTTCTCTAATTTTTGCCCTTGTATTTTTATAGGTCAGTGATGATTATTCCTGGAAATCAACTTTGTCTAACCCAAGCAAAAAGTAAAATTATTAAAAATATATGGGGGGGGGGTACCAGCAGTTAGCGTAATGGCTATGTCGCTGGACTCCCACGTAGTCAACTGTGGTTCGCATCCTGGACCCGGTGGCTTAAAACTCAAGCCAGGTTTGTGTGCATGTGTGCCCAAGATCCCAAGAGGAGAATGGAGGAGAAGGGATTGTGGTGTGGCCATCCCCCCTAGGGGGTGATTTCTTGTTTTCTGTCTCTATCTCTCTCTGTCTGTCTGGCAAGCGCATGTGCCCTATAGCAAAAACCTCTCAAAAAAAAAAAATATATATATGGGGAGGAGCTCAGAAAATAAAACTTAGTAAAGGCAAGAACCAACTCTGCTGGCTTAAAAACAAGAACCATATAATAATCCAGGAACAAGGACCGTCAGAGTAGAATGGACCTGTACTAGCTTGGTTTCTTGCTTGACCCATAGTTATGAAAATCTGATTTAATCTCTCTATTGAGGCTATAATGGGGAAAGATAATTCTGAAAAATGAAACTGAGATGTTGTTAAGAAGAGGAAACAGAGTCCTGACAATCTCAACAATGTATGCTACGTGCTGGTTTTATACTTTGTATACATGTATGTTGTTACAGGTCACTCTACATGCTTGCATAAATGGGTAGAAAATAATAAATAAAGGAAGAATTAAAAGTGAATCAAAAAGGTTTTTTATTGGATATCTCTATGTTCAATTAATTATGGGGCAATACTGAGTGGTTTGGAAGAGATTCAAAAGTATATGATGCTGTTCTGCTCACAAGGATTTTAATGTCTATATTTTGAAAAAAAGATGATTACACCTAAAATAACTAGTGATTAGTTTGGGGGCAATGAGGTACCAAATTTGTGATCTAAGAGGCACTCAGTATAGTAAGTAATTGCATAGCCTCTGAAATCAGACTGCTTTGCTTCAAATTCCAGTTATACTCTTGAAAGATGGGAAAATTTGGTCAAATTACTTAACCATCCCCACTTTCAAAATCAGAATAATCCAAATTTCACAGGGCTATTTTGATAAATAAAATATTTAGAATACTGGGGCCAACAAATAGTGACTCCTTCATGACTCACTGCAATTCAAATCTCAGACCCAGAGCTTGAAACTCATGCCAAGCGCATGTGCATACATGCCCGAAATCCTGAGAAGAAATTGGAGGAAAAGGGACTGCAGTGTGGCCATCTTTCTTGGGGGATGATTTTTCACTTTCCCTCTCTCTGTCTCTCTCTGTCAAGTGCATGTGCTCTATGGCAAAAACCTTAAAAAAAAAAAACAAAACTGTATGACACATAATGGGTACTGTATAAGGGTGTTATTGTGTGAAGGAAAAGAACAGAACATTATATATGTATTTTGATTTATTCCTTCAATAAATATATTTGGTATTTAATATCCATATGACAACTATTACAAAAATTAGACACAAAGATTAATGTTTCATATTTGTACTGAGAGAGAGAGCATCGACACCATGTAAAATATAAAATATAGTATCAAAATATAGATTAATACCATGAAATTCTAGTAGCAGTAGTTATCGCTATTTCTAGTAGGTACGTTTAGGAAAGATTTGGTTAAGAAGTGCTCTTTGAGCTTTGCCTTACAATATATTTTCATGTGAAAAACATTAGAAAAGAATATTTAAAGTAGCAGAACAATATGAAAAAAGATACAGAAACAAGACAGGATAGAACTTAAAAGTATAATAAACAGAGCAGTTTTTTTGGATAAAAGGTAAGAGGGTTAGCCTGATAACATAGAGATTTAAGGGCCAGATCCCACTTGGCCAACTGTGGTTCAGAGCCTGGTCTTCGCAGCTTGAAAAACACACAGGCACATGTGTGTAAGCCCCAAATCTTGACATGCTGGAGAAATCAAAGAGTAGGGATTGCAGCATAAACATATCCCATGGGTGAGGGGATATTTTCTCCCTACCTCTTTCTTTTTAACTCTCTCTGAAGAGCACATGTACCATCTGGCAAAAAAAAATTAGTAACAAAGAAAAATTTCTGTGGGTCAAAGAAATTAACATTTAAAATATTTTTTATACAAATAAATATCAAAAAACAATGTACCAATATTGTGAGATGCAAAGTTTAAAATTTATAGATGTGGATAAAGACATTTATACCACTTAATTTTTATTTTATAGTTAGAAATGAAACCAAAGTTCAGAAAAGAAAGGTAATAATAAAAACCAAAGTAAAAATCAGTGAAATAGTACAGTGTAAAACAATACATAAAATTAATGAAACTAAAAGCTCCAACTTCTAGAAGATTGATATATTCATGAATGAGTAACCAATTTGATCGAGAAAAATTAGAGATGACACAAACTATGAATGTTAGGAATTATAGATGTGACAAAACTATGTATCTAATTCTACATCATAAAAGGCTAATAAGAAAATAATTATGCACAACTTTATCTCTATAATTCTGACAAGTTAGTTAAATTGGAAAACTAATTTAAGGACACAAACTATAAGAAATGGCAGACTAAGAAATAGATAATATGAACACCCAGTATCTAGTCATTGAATTTATATAGGAAAATAGGTAAGTTAAAACTTTCTTACACAGAAAACTCAGATTCATATGGCTTCACAGGGAATTCTACTCTGTGAGTGGAACAAAACCTATTCTACAAAAACTCTTTCATAAATTTGAAGAGAGAAGAATACTTCAAACTTTCTGAGACAATATCATTCTGATACCAAAGCCAAAGATACAAAAAAAATAATAAAACTACATAGAAAATACTTCTGAATCTAAAAAAATGAAGATAGTAGAATTAGTAAGTTAGCTTTGCATATTTATAAGATATACAGTCATATACACGAATCAGTTGTACTTCTATATATTAGCAAAGAATACTAAGAAATTAATTTTTTAGAGAGAGAGATTTTTGCCATAAGGTGCATGCACTCGCTGGAGAGAAAGGGAGAAACAGAGAGACAGAAAGAGAGAAATCACCCCCCCCCCAGAGGGGACGGCCGCGCTGCAGTCCTTTCTCCTCCATTTTCCTCTTGTGAATTTGAGCATGTGCACACTTGCACCTGGTATGAGTTTTAAAACACTTTGTCTGGGACTGGAACTATGGTCTACCATATGGGAGTCCAGCAACATAACCATTATACCATCTGCTGGTGTCCAGAAATTAACTTTTTAAGCAGCTGAATAGCCATAAGACACACATTCCTGAGGCTGACCCACATGGAAAAGTACTCGATTTGTGTGCAGAGAGCTCTCTGAGTTGCTGAGCAAACATGTGCCTATGATCGGGCACTTGCTAAGGCTGTAGCTGTATCTTGACATCAACACCCTCTTGGTGGTGCTGTCTCTTCTTCACTCTCTTTCTCTGCCTTGTTCATGACAGATGAAAATAAAAAATACTTTAAAAAGTACTTTTTAAAATATGGAATACTTAAGGATAAATCTGACAATATGCAAGATACATGTACTAAATTGCTAAAAGAAATTTAAGAAGACTAGAATAAATAAATTAATGGAAAGTAATACTGTTCATTGTTCCAAAGACTCAATAATTATAATGTATCAATTCTCTCAAAATGGATCTACAGACCCAATATAATTCCAGTCAAAATATAAACAGCTATACCCACATCAAAATTGATATGAAAATACAGGCCCAGCCATGGTGGTACACGTGGTAGGGCACCCTTGCATGAGACTAAAGCCACCCAGGAGACGTGGGTTCTGATCCTGGGTCAACCTGAACACAATGAGCATGCCCATATGCACCTTTGATTTTGGCTGGCTGGGTGGCTGAAGAGAGCATCATGGCATGATGCAACCCTTTCAAGGGTATCCCTCTCCCCACTACGCACTAACTAAATAAATAAACTTCTAAAAATTCATATGGAAATACAAAGGGGCTAGGTTAGTCAAAACTCTCTTGACAACAAAGAGCAAACTGTAGGGTTTGTATTACTTGTAGCATGACCATCTCCCATGGGAGGTGCTTTCTCATTTCCCTTTCTCTCTCTCTGTCTTACTCTCTCTGACAAACACATGTGACCTATGGCAAAAACTTAAAAAAGTAAACTCATTTGCAACCAGAGGACAAAAGAAAAAAAGAGTGAACGCAGTGAATATAATGTGTTAATATGTTTGAAGCATTTTGGAATTTCAGAAGAAGAGAGACAGAAATGGGTAGAAAGTTTATTGGAAGACATAATGTCTGACTTTCCAAATCTGGGGAAAGAAATCATTATCTAAATTCAAGAAGCCCAACAAACTCAAAGTAGAATGAATCCAAGGAAGTTCACACTGACATTTTATAATCAAATTTTCAGATGTTAAAGAGAATTCTGAATGCAGCAAAACAAAAGTGATTCATTCATATAATGGAGCCTTCATAAGACAATCAATAGGTTTCTCAGCAGAAACCTTGTAAAGTAGAATAGAGTGAGATGATATATTAAAAGCACTGAAAGAAAAAAAAAAAAAAAAAAAACAAGAATATTATGCCTGACAAAACTCTTCTTCAGAAATGAAGGAGAGACAAAGAGTATCCCAAACAGGGACCAGCAGTTAGCATAATGGCTATGTCGCTGGACTCCCACGTAGTTGACCGCGGTTCAAGTCCCAGACCCAGTGGCTTAAACTCACGCCAGGCATGTGTGCATGCATGCCCAAGATCCCGAGAGGAGAATGGAGGAGAAGGGATTGTGGCGTGGCCATCCCCTCTGGGGGGTGATTTCTCGCTTTCTATCTCTCTGTCTCTCTCTGTCTGTCTGGCGAGCACACGCACCCTATAGCAAAAACCTCTCCAAAAAAAAGAAAAAAAGAGCATCCCAAACAGAAGCTGACAGAGTTTATTGCCACTATACCTGCCATACGAAAGTTGGTGAAAGGAGTCCTCCAAACTGAAATAAAAGCATGCTAGACAGTAACGCTAAAGTATATCAAAATATACAGAAGACAAGCAAATAAGCACTCAATATACACTCAATGGCATTAGTTATTAAGACAATTAGATGCTATTACACACTTACTAGAATTTCCCACAAAATGATTGGGCAGTTTCTAAAAAGATTAGCATATACACATATCTCATGACCTAACTATTTCAGTCCTTGTATTTACCTAAGAAAGATGAAATAATATATCTATACAAAGATTTGTACCTCATTAAGAATGACATTATTAATGTAAGGCAAAAACTCAAAATACCCCTAATATCTATGACAGTTACCTATTATCCATCAACAGGTAAATGGATAAACAAACTGAGGCATGTTCTCAGGATAGGATACTACTCAGCAGTAAAAAAGAAGTAGGCTGGGGCCAGCAAGTGGTGTAGTGGTTAAGGTGCTGGACTCGCACATGGCCGACCACAGTTCAAGTCCCAGACCCGGTGGCTTGAAACTCATACCAGGTGCATGTGTGTGCATGTTCAAATCCCAAGAGGAGAAAGGAGAAGAAAGGATTGCAGCATGGCCTTCTCCCCCGGGGTTAGGGGTGGTTCTCACTTTCCAATTCCCTGTCTCTGTCTCTCCAGTGAGTGCACATGCCCTATAGCAAAAGTCTCTCTCAAAAAAGTAGACTTGGATAATTATTGAAATAATGATATTTAGTTAAAAAAGCCAGAAAAGGAGTACATATATATGATTCCATTTACATTCAACTCTATGAATTTAAATTAATCTGCAGTGACAGAAAGCAGATCTATAGATACCTGGTTATGAGGATGAGGTCAAGTAGGGTGGGAAGGGTTAGAGAAAGAAATTATAAGTGGGTACAAAGAAGTTTCTGGAGGTGTGGCGGGCACTGCAGACAGAAGCCATCTTGAGGAAGTGTCTGTTACTTACATGAGGAAACTTTGAGGAATTCATGGATAGGTGAAATTAAAAGGTGAGTTTTAGTACAGAAAGTTTTACATATATGTGTGGTTTTTCCATAATACATATTTTTCATAAGTTTTTGAAGATTCTTCATATAATGTGGTGAAGACTTTATAAGTGTATACATGATCAAAACACACAAAAGTACACACTTTCAATAAAACTACTAAAAAAATTTCTCCTGAAGCTCTGAAATGATTTGTGTGTAGAGAGGCTGACTAAGACCACATTCTCTAAGATAGAAGTAATGTCTGAGACTAGGACCTCAATGAAGAGGCCGTTTGCTATGGTCCTGTGATAGTTAATAAGGAGACTGGCTAGGGATCATTTTTGTGGAAATGAAGAAGAATATCTTAATTAGTACTATTGGCTCACCTAAGAGGATATTATCTTTTCCATAAGAGAAAAGCTGAAGACTCACTTGGCCACTAAATGTCACTACAGTTTGATGAAGCATAGCCATCTTTTCCTTCAGATTTGTCAGGTTTAGTTTCAAGGTTTAGATAATTCTCTTTTTTTGGAGACGTTTTTTAGTATAGGGCACAAGCACTCGCTAGACAGACAGAGACAGAGAGACAGAAGCAAGAAATCACTCCCCAAGGGAGTGGCCACACCACAATTCCTTCTCTTCCATTCTCCTCTCGGGATCTTGGGCATGTGTGTACACACGCTCGGCGTGAATTTTAAGCCACCGGGTCCGGTACGTGAACCATGGTCGACTACATGGGAGTCCAGCAATATAGCCATTATGCTAATTATCTAAACCCAAGGTTTAGATAACTGTACCTTAGTGACTAGTATAGAGCCTTGCACCGAGGAAGTTAAGTGATTGAAAGATACTCGCTAGTAGAATATGTGATGGTAAATCTAATTAATAGGGTGAATTTACAGAACATTCCTATGTTGTCCCGAACTTCAAGAATTATCTAAACCTTGCCTTTCAGAGCCAGTAGTGAATTATTGGTCTGGTGTTGATGCTCAAGGTTACCAGATTTTGCTTTTAATTTGTATTCTATGCAATTATAACATACAATTGTTAGGGTATATGCATGTACCAATCACTGTGTTGACAAGTATAGTACAAAAGTCCACCATCTATCTTGAAAGAAAGATTTGTGCTCTATATCAGCCTTTGTTTCTCTGTAGTAAGGCTGGCTTCAGGACAAATAAAATCACATATAAATGCAACCCTGAGCTTTATTTTCCCCCATAGGTTCTAAATAATTTGGTTGTAACTCTTTGGGGATGACGTTCATGAAAAACCCTATAATCTCTGTTATTGTATTTCTCAGCTGCAGGTACTTCCAAAGCTGTGATTTATCTAAATTGTATTTTTGTCAAAGGGTTATAAAGGGGATAATGTGAAAAGTCTATTGGGATATTGTTAGTAAATTTATAAAATTACTTTCTGTATCCAGTTAGACCAGGCAATTTTTTTACTCGTTGCTTTTAGGGCAAGCTTATGTATCATTGAAGACTTCAAGGGAATAAAAGTTAAGTATCCAGACTAAAGATTCTTAGTCTAAAAGCATGTCTGTTAGGGAAAAGTTGTCATTTATAGGGTTCAGGATAGCCTTTAAATGAGTGAAAAATGTAATCCTAAAGCTACAGAACTACGTACAGAGATTTCTAAAACCCTTTTCTTGCTCATTTTATGCTGTTCCCTCAGATCCACTGGTGAACCATTGGTCCCAATACCATATGCACAGCCCTGGACACATTCTCACTGCTGCTTGGTCCGACCAAGGTTGCAGTCCATGCATCAGGGTGTAATCCTTGGAGAGGTGGTGTGTCTTGTGTAATGGGATGCTCCTTAGCAGTGCTGATCCATTCCATGGCCAGCAAGGAGCTGATGGTAAGAAACACTGAGGAGGGTCTGATACCCTCTCATCTGGTGGACATAATCTCACATTTATCTGGGGCTTATTCATAAGATCTTGGCAAAGATATCAAACAAAGAAAATGACTAAATACTGCTAGTGTGTTTATAAGTCAAAACAACCATTTTGAAAAGCAATTGGATAATGTGCAGGAAATGAGGATGTGTATACCCTATAGCTTAGAAAATTCCACTTCTAGGTACATAGTCTAGAAAAATACCCATGCATTAGCCAAGAAAAATGTGTGCAAGATAACTCATTGCAATAGTCCAGTATTTGGAAAGAAAGAAGGAAGGAAGGGGTAGGGAAGGAAGAAAAAAGAAAACCACCTATGTAATTATCAACCACCTAGTGATTGTACCTAGCAATAGGAGAATGAATATGAAAAAGTCAACATATATTTAACAATTAGTGGCATGTGTAGATCTCAACAAAAATGGAAATAAGATAGAAACATACCTGTAATATTTATGGAATTTAATAATTTTAATATAAACCTATAATTTCATATAGACAAATACCCATGAAAGAAAAGTACAAAAGCATAGTAGAATGATAAGCACCAAATTTGAGATGATGATTATATGATTTTTATTGGGGACTGGGCAGCTAAATGGGAATGAGGATGGATACAGAGAAGAATTCAATGTTCATGTCTTTATTGGGCAAATACAGGAAATAACAAAATTGTTACTTTTTAATGGTGACTGCAAGTGCTTTTAAGAACATTATCTATAGCTTTCAATTATTTTATAATATATAAAATTTTTAAAAATACATTTTATACATATTTCATAAAATTGAATCAAAGCTTTGAAATCCTTTAACATGGAAATTTCAGTAAAAGTTTAAATCTGCCCTAGAGTACAGCATGTTTTCTTACCCTCAGACTTGGCATGACTCTCTGCAATCAAACGCACCAGAGGGACTGGACTTTTCAAAAGCAGTTCACACTATAACACCAGTTTTCCAGCTTGGAAACTTAAGTCTGCCCAGTTCCACGCATTCTGTGTGCAACACTGCCCCCACCATACATCCCTTTCACAACTTGCTTCAAGAAGTGATAATTTATGTGCATGTCTGATTCCATGGCTTTTAAGGGCAAGAAGAGGATCTTAATCATCTTCATATTCTTGTAACCTTGTACCTAACAGAGTGTGCAATTCACACGTTTACAAGGCAGTAAAGGCCATCACAACCTGACTCCGATTTAACTTTACAAACACTCCCTGCTATATTCTGTACACATTCTTCACTCTAATTTATGAACCAACATTACTATAGAGCCTGGAGCAACCCTAGCACTGTACACATCCTTAAGAGTATACAATAGTACATTCTGTGAATCATCCCTCGGTATCCACAGGAGATTGGTTCCCAGACCGCTGCCAATACAGAAATCTCAAATCCCATAAATAAGAAAATGGTGTGATATTTGCATATAATTCAAGCACATCCTCTTGCATACTTTAATCTCTAGATTACTTATGCTATTTAATACAATGTTATTATACTGTACCACTTTTTCTTTCTTCTTTTACTTTTTTTTTTTTTTCAATTTGGTAGATGGCATGTGTACTTCTGGAGAAAGACAGACAAATGAGGAAGTGAGAAAGAACCGTCTATGGGACATGGTCATATCTCAATCCCTTCTTCTCCATTTCTCCTTCTGAGATTTTAAGCATTAACAGACACACAATCACACACACATGCACTCACACAAGCCGCCGGGTCTGGGACTCAAACTGCGCAGCCAGCCATGTGAGATACAGCTACCTTAACCACCATGTCATTGGCTGGCCCTTCTATTTTTTTTTTTTTGAGAGTTTTTTTGCTATAGGGCACATGCACTCACCAGAAAGACAGACAGAGACAGAGAGACAGAAAGCAAGAAATAGTCCCCAGGGAGATGGCCACACCACAATCCCTTCTCCTCCATTCTCCTCTCGGGATCTTGGACATGCACACACACATGCCCAGCATGAGTTTAAGCCACCAGATCTGGGACTCGAACCACAGTCAACTAACTACATGGGAGTCCAGTGACATAGCCATTATGCCAACTTCTGTTCTCTCAAATATTCTCAATCCACAGAAGTTTGAATCTGCAAATACAGAACCTATGGAGGTGGATGGCCAACTGTATTGAAAGAAATGGGAAAACACAACCTAAGACACCTGCTTGGACACATTTTGCTCCCATATAAAAGGTGCTCAATAAATCCACGTTCAATAAATCTGATACCAACTATATAACTGGGATTAGATTATGTACTTTTTATATGTTAAATCATGTTTCTCATACCATACAATTATAATGTACTTCTTTTCTATATAATATTTACTACAAAGACAACAGATTATTTTCATTTGTCAAAGGGTGTGTGTGCTCACCAGAGAGAGAGACAAAGAGATAAGGAGAAAGCACTCCTCATTTTATGCAGCCATGCTGCAATCCTTTCTTCTCCATTTCTCCATCCTGTCAGGATTTGGGGCACTTGTGCACACACATCCTGCATGTTTCAAGCCACCGTGACTGAAATTCAAACCACAATGCACCATGTGGGATCTGGCTACCGTAAGCATTAGGCAACAGGACCAGCCCAACTAGAGATTATTTGTACAACATCTATTTTCTCCTCTAAGGCATAAACTTCATGAAGCTAGGAACCTATCTTTCTTGTCCAGGGCCTACCAAATTATCTGGCATGCAATAGGCATTCAAAAAATAATAATAAAATCAGGGCTGGCAGGTGGCATGGTGGTTAAAGGAGCTGGACTCCCACATGGCCGACCACAGTTCAAGTCCTGGATGTGGCGGCTTGCTTTCTCACTTTTACTCTTTCTCTCTCTCTGGTCAAATTGAAAAAATAATAATAATAAATAATTCTTTTTTAAAAAAAATCTATTGACTTAATAGGTTACTAAATAGTCCTATAACTTAACTTTTTTTTACTAATGGGAAGCTTAAATGTTTACATGACCAGCCCAAGGTAACAAAAATGCCTCAGCATAACGAGATGTAAGTGCATGGTTTTCCAACATTCAGTGTAATGGCATCCCACTGGTGTCCAATAAATGAAGAAGCATTTCTATAAGTCTATTGTCAATTTGTCCCAGAAAAAATTCACCAGCTTGGCCATAATTTCTTCTTAGAAGGTAGTGAAAAGGTAGTGCTAAATACATGACTAAGGTCATCCCTGACTTTTTCAAGTAATAAGGACAGCAAAGTCGAAGGTTCTCTGTGTTTGTATTTCTGACATTCAGACCAGAGGCCAGTGGTAACAAGCTACCTGGGCAATTGTTGAGCATTATTTTAGTTACGTCATGATAGGTCATGAACTATTGCCATTTGCACTTCAAATAATAAATAATTCTTTTTTTAAAAAAATCTATTGACTTAATAGGTTACTAAATAGTCCTATAACTTAACTTTTTTTTACTAATGGGAAGCTTAAATGTTTACATGACCAGCCCAAGGTAACAAAAATGCCTCAGCATAACGAGATGTAAGTGCATGGTTTTCCAACATTCAGTGTAATGGCATCCCACTGGTGTCCAATAAATGAAGAAGCATTTCTATAAGTCTATTGTCAATTTGTCCCAGAAAAAATTCACCAGCTTGGCCATAATTTCTTCTTAGAAGGTAGTGAAAAGGTAGTGCTAAATACATGACTAAGGTCATCCCTGACTTTTTCAAGTAATAAGGACAGCAAAGTCGAAGGTTCTCTGTGTTTGTATTTCTGACATTCAGACCAGAGGCCAGTGGTAACAAGCTACCTGGGCAATTGTTGAGCATTATTTTAGTTACGTCATGATAGGTCATGAACTATTGCCATTTGCACTTCAGTTCTACATACTACATGCAGCAAATTAATCATGCTCTTGACATATCTAAATGCATCAGTAGAGACTCATTTATAGTATATGATTACAATTAGAAAATAGCTGATAGGGACCAGCAGTTAGCGTAATGGCTATGTCACTGAACTCCCACGTAGTCGACCGCGGTTTGAGTCCAGGACCTGGTGGCTTAAACTCACACTGGGCGCGTGTGCGTGCGTGCCCAAGATCCTGAGAGGAGAACGGAGGAAAAGAGATTGCAGTGTGGCCATCCCCCTTGGGGGGTGATTTCTCGCTTTCTGTCTCTCTGTCTCTCTCTGTCTTTCTGGCAAGTGCATGTGCCCTATAGCAAAAACCTCTCCCAAAAGAAAGAAAGAAAGAGAGAGCGAGCGAGAGAGAAAGAAGAAAGAAAGAAAGAAAGAAAGAAAGAAAGAAAGAAAGAAAGAAAGAAAGAAAGAAAGAAAGAGGCTGATAAACATCTGGTAAAAAATAAGAAAAAAGCTTTTTGGAGACTAGGAAGCACAATAATATATATATAGTTGATGTTTGTTTTCTATCCATGTCTTAGCATCAATTCCTTGGTGAGAACAACAACAAAAAAATCAGTAAGTGTTTTCAAGGAGACAATTTTTCACAAGATTTATTACACATCAATTTAGATAATAAAGTCTCTTGCTGTGGTTAAGTTCACAGACATATTTCATCATATATTACCATTATTCTCAACATTTTGGTAACTGCCTAAGTGGGAAAAAGCACTTTCTGTTTATCATTAACTGTGAAACCACAGTCATTATAAAAAAATATAAAAACATCGCAAATGTTATACATTAAAAACCAATGCAACAACTTTTCAACTGTATAAATAGATGAAGAGAGATATACAGATACGCATACATATGTGTGCATATAAAATACACAGAAACTCATAAAGAAAAATGTAAGTCCTGGATTTTTTTTTTTGAAGAGCTGAGGTAACTGATATTTTAAAAAGAAGAAGAAGAACAAGAACAACAAGAAATAATATTAATAATAATAATAATAATACTGGGAATGAATGAGTAGGCAAAGCACGGAGGACGTTTTAGGTCAGAGAAGCCATTCTTTATAATATCATAATGGTTAATACAATACATTAAGCAAAATCTATAGAGCTTTAGGGCACAAAAGTAAACTATAAGGTAGGCAAATTTAAAAAAATTCATATTAGAGGTTGGCAGATGTCATATTGAATGAAGACTATGACAAAAGAATCTAAACGTATTGCAATGTATATGACATTACCAAAGAAGGCGGAATGTGGTGCTGGCCTAAGTAACTTTGGAAATAAGTAGATTCTGAAAACTAGAGGTAAAAGCAACTCTTCATAAGCACTATATATAATCTAGTGGATAAATCGTTTCACACAAGCGTGTGGACTAACTACTGAAATCACTCTACACGTATACTGGAAATGAACAAATAAGTATATGGATGCCAACAGCAGGAGTCAGAATTCTTGGGGTTGGTTGGGAAGTGACAGATAAGCAAGAATGAGGAAACTAGAATGGTTAGTTAATGTGGTAGTGGGTTTGAGTAAGAGACAGCAGCATGAACTCATGCTTAGCTTAATATGGGCAAATCCACCTAGATGGAAAAATTAATAGGTATGGGTATATACATAGCTTAGTGTACATACATATACAGACGCTTGCTCTATTACCTGAGAGGGTGTGGAAAGAAGAAGGAACACACCTAGTGTCCAGATCTTGATTTGAAATACCTTCATCAAATAAAAGTAAAATGGCTTTTTGGAGAAGTGATTGGTTCTAAGACTATGGAAAAAAAAAATACACAAGATGAGCCTGGAGCCAGAAAGATAAGTATTACATACCCACACAAAAAATATACACGTCTGCACACACAAAAAAATGGTAAGTCAAAGAAATACAAGAGCCAACAGAAAGAGCTCCCAATGGCCAAATCTAAAGTGATTTGAGGAACAAAACAAGTAAAATAGTACTGGATTATAACCAAAATATAACATGAATAGCCACGAGTTTATACTGACATAATCAAATGATGGAACAAAATGAATAAATGAGGGGATACAGTTAGTACACTTCCATAGTACTCAGCATTAGAAAACCACCAATAATTAGTATTCTCCCATGCACCAAAAATATGTTGTTATTATTATTATTATCATCATTCATTATTCTGGACTTACAATGCTAGAGAAGTTCTTTAGTTAAAAAAAAAAAAAAAGAGGCTCTGTGGTAAACTGTTTTCACTATCTTCAGTAAAGTCCTACCTGTTTTGACTTTGCTTTGAGGTCCTGAGACCTCTGAATTTTTCCCTTTTTATTATTTAGTGTCCTTGCCCAAAGCACGAGTCATTTCCCCCTTTTATTCATTCATTTTCTCAAAGTCCCTTTTTATTACTCTGCTTCTGTGAATGCTGCCACCATTATTTCAGGCCTGAAACCTCAAACTAACCTTTTAATCTATCTTCTTGTTCAATTCAATTAGCCTTCAAAAAAAAGAAAGAAAATGTGTCCTTTAAATCACTGTACTCTTTCTTTTTCTATCACTATCTTTAGTGTATTATTTTATTTTTTGTTTGCCTTAGAGCACATGCCCTCACCAGAGAGAGAGAGAGACAGAGACAATGAGAAGGAAAGTGAGAAATCATGCCCCCCTCCCTGGAGGATGACCATGCCACAATTCCTTCTACTCCATTCTCCTCCTGGGATTCTGGGCATGCACACATGGTGTGCCTGGCATGATTTTAAAGCCACTGGGTCTGGGACTTGAATTGTGGTCAACCATGTGAAAGTCTAGTGACGTAACCACTATGCCATCTGCTGGTTCCTAACTTCAGGGCCTTAATAACTAATTTCTTATCCAGACAGTGGTATAGGGGTAACACCACACTATGTGAGGCTGAGCCCATATGAGAAGGTTCCCAGTTCACATCCTAGGGCCTTTTTGTGCCTTTGGGCATACTGCTACCTGCCTATCATCTGGGCTGGCTGAGGCTGGCAGTAAATCACAGCACAGGGACTCTGTAGGAGATGTTGTCTCTTTCTCTGTCTCTCTCCCTCTATCAGGGAGGAAACAAACTTACCAACAACCAAAAAAACCTCATTCCTACCTAACTGCTCTTATAGCCTATCTGATTTTTTTTAATTTAGCTTTTAAGTTTACATTTAAATACTATACATCTTTATAGTGTACAACATTGCTTTTTCTGGCTCGTACATGGTGTACATCAGTCAAGGCAAAAACACTGCCACATACATTATCATCAGTGAGTAATTTTCCCATCGTTTTCTTCTTCCCATTCCCCTCCCTCCTTCCCTTCATTACCCACCCCTGTATTACCCCTATCCTCACTCTCTCCAGCATCTACAGTTGCCCTCCCTACTACTTCACCTTCCAAACTTTCAGTTTCTGCTATAGAGTGTAAACATTTAGTATATATTGAGTAGGGGCATGCAAAGTCTATTTTATTTTCTTATTCTCCATGTCTCACACTAAGCTCTTTCTCCTCTTTACAATGATATGGAAATTTTTTATTGAATCAGCTGGACTCAAACAATTTTATTCTTTCCCCCCACTCTACCTTCAAGCAAGCTCAAGAACTAACTCTTTCC
>NW_006208436.1:1296215-1322513 GCF_000334495.1 Tupaia belangeri chinensis
CCACATGTGAAACTCTGAGGTCCTGCCTGATATGACTATTACTGCCCTCTAGTACTCCTGACACATCTCTAAAATCCCACACATTGTCACTTATCCTAAAGCATCTGAGGAGGCTGAGTAACCCTATGTATGTGCCTGTTCTGTGCTTTCATGTTCATTTCATCTGGGAAAAGTGGTCTTGGCAGATTTCCAAAAGCAAAACAAGAAACAAACCAAACAACAAAAAACCAGAGTGTTAGTTAAGGTTTCTCCTTCAGATATAGGTAGATCAGGTGGATCATTGGTTACTTAAATTATTGTTGGTAATCTCTATTGACTGGAAAGAGATTTCTATGTTAACTGGGAATGTTTACACTGCATTGCTCTGAGAAAAGATATAATGTAAAAAGCTACCATAGCCAAGTCCCCTTCACTTCGAGTGTTTCATGATGGCCTATAAGGCCTTGATATGAAATGGCCTTGATGTGTCCCTATAGCCATTATTCAGAAAGACAAAACAATGGCCAGCAGTTGGTATGGTGGTTAAGGCACTGAATTCCCACATGGCCAGTCATGGTTCCAGTTCCAGACCTGGTGGCTTGAAAACCACATGTATGTGCATGTACCAAATATTGAGAGGGGTGTGACCATCTCATTTTCTCACTTTCTCCCTCTTTCTCTGTCTCTCTCTTACAAACACCACACCCTATGGCAAAAACCTGCAAAAAAACAAAGGCAAGACATCCATTCATTCATTCAACAAATGTCAATTGAACAGTTACTATGGGCCACTCACTGACAGTTCCGTAATGAATTAAAAAGAAAAAAATTCACGTTGACACTCTGGTAGGGAGAGTCAGACAATGAACAAAATAAATAGAAAAATTACACTCTGGCTGTAGGTCAGGCTGTCTAAACCACAGCTTTCCTTAAGACTATAAAGATTATAGTGTCCACTGACTACTGGATGGTTGCAATCTTGTTTTTAGTATTTTTCTCCATTAATTGTCCTTCCCGCTGAGTATCTCTGCTCTGAGGTTATTGTTTGCCACTAGACTTAATTCCAGAAATGTCCATGATTTAATGAGCTTCTGCTAAAAACTGTACTACCTCCAGTAAGGCCCATTAAACACACAAACGTACAACGATTGGAAAAGAACTATTGTTTGCTATATTTCAAGAAGAAATAAGCTTGGAATATGTATTACTTATTAAGTGTTTATGTCATCCAATACTACCATAAACATAGGTTGATAAATCTATAATAAATATAGCAGCTGTTTTCTCCATCATTTCACCTGTCAACTGTTTTAACTGATAATTCAAGTTTTAATATTTTCGCTCTAACCTTCTATGACACCAATTGGCCTAGGGATATGCTAATCAATCTTCATTTAAAGAATCTCACTACAGAGCTAGTTAAATATAATAAATCATATATTCAAGATGTAAAGAGATAACGTGTTATTGAAACAACTTTATTAGAAATGCAAGGTATGAAACTTTATTGGGCACTGTGAATTTAGTGGGTGTGAATGCTTTAAGCTTTGAGCTCAAAAGTTAAATTTCTAATTTGGCTCTTTTTGATATGATGGAGTTTCTGTCTACTTTAATGCTTCTGGTGTGAAGAGAAGTCTTTGCAGAATTAGAGATAAGTTAACATCGCTTTAGAAGTATTTGCACTTTATCCTTTTGGTATGTCTTTTAAGAACAATAAAGGGATTTATTTCTGTCAAGTAGTAGTAAAAACATTATGAGTGCTCTCAACTGCTTCGGTGTTTTATCAAAGGCTTAGTATATATGTGGCAATTGAAGTCTGAAAGAGAGGGGACTGGATGAAGTTCAGTGTGAAACAGCAAGGAACAGATAGGAAAGAGATGAAAAACCCTCCATTAGTCTTTTCCTAATGGACCACATATTTGGTGAAATCAAACTAAGCATATCTGTAAAGAGGATGTCTATTAGCAAGTTTGTTGATTAAGGAACACAATTCTGATATAAAAAAATGATTACCCTTTACTATAGAACTATAAAAAAAAATCAATGAATCTGTTAATAGACATTCTTTTACAGATATCCTCTACCTTGCTTTATTGAAAATGTTGGCTTCCTATAAAATTTTAAAGGTAAATTTGTCCTTAACCACTTTATTGCCTTATTATAGGGAAGCTAGTAATGATCAGTAGCCTATCAGAGGTAAAAATAGAAGGTACATGTCATTAAATTGCATGGATTTATTCATCTTCGTCTCTTTTATTTCCTGGAGCATTAACTTTCAAACCACAGTAACATTTGCCTTTATTTAAGCCTGCACTGCTCACATTGTTAGCCATCACTATTTTCTCTTGGTCGTAACAAGGTAAGGAGGGGACCTAAGAGAATGTGTTTCTGAACTTTTATTGCTATTTGACAGTGTGATCTTATACCTGTTTAATTAAAAATCTAAGTTTTTACATTTTTTTAAATTTACTTTTTCTGGTGATTTACCTACATTGTAGGTAACCAAAGTATCTGTCTATACCATAAGAAAAAATTTAGAAGAATGTCCCTTAAAAAAAAAAGAAAGGAAGAAAGAGAACAGTACATATGGAGAAACAGAGGTTCAGATTTGTTTTCGTTTATTTGTAAAGTAAAAGTTGTGACAAATATTCTACCACAGAACTTAAGTCAACTTCTTGGAGAATTTTTTTCTTCTTTTTACTACCCCCCCGCCCCTCTTTTGCTTTCAAGTGTAGGTAATTTGCTCTAGCATTGATTTGATAGGGTCAAATACATTGCTTCTATGTCTTCAACCAAATACATTTTATAATTTATTTCTCTAACTTTATTTCACTTGTTAATCATCTCAACAACGTTCCTTTACATTTTTGACATATGCACATATTTTTAATAGCTGCTTTAGGCCTTAACTAGAGCCCATTTCACATCCTTGGCATTACAGGAGGTAATTGGTTGCTTATCTCTCTTTTTCACTCCTGCCATAGATTTATCCATACTCAATGAGTGTCAGTTGCAGAATGTAACCTTTGTCAAGCTTTCTTTTCATAGGGTTTTAGTGGTTTAGAATTAGAACTAATAGAAAAATTCTTGCAATCAAGAAATTGTACTCTTACCACCATTACATCAACTTAATAACAGAAGCAAACAGTTGCATATATTTAGGTTTCTTTTCTCCAGTCTGTGGATTACCATGGCTGCCTGTGGGAGATAAGTATATCCCAAAATATTCAGGAAGCAAAGAAAAAGAGCAAGTGAGGAAAACTGTCCATTTTCAACTGCACGAAGTAATCAAGTTTTTTACCACAGGAGCAAATTTCTCTTGCAGTAATAACAAGTAGTAGATTTCTAAAAGACAAGTAAGAAAAATACCCTAAAATAGCAGATTCTAACATATGGAAACTCAGTTAAAAATCTGTCTATACTTTTTCTTCATCCATTTTGCTTAAAGATGTTGTAGGTTGACTTTACCTTTTAGCAGAGAAAGAAACTGTCTTTGAGGAATAACTAAAGAATCTCCTAAGAAGCTATTCTTTAGTACTGTTCATAAAGAAGACTGAACTACTGACTCAATAACATGGAAGAATCTTGACAACATTATGCTGAATGAAAGAAAACAGACATAGAAGAGTACATGTAATGACTTAACTTATGCAAAGTTCTAAGAAACAAAAACAAAACAGAAACTAATCAATAATAAAAATTTAAAACATCATAATAATGATTACTCCCTCAGTGTAAGGGTAGACATAAATATTGACTTAGAAGGGAAATTTCTGGAGTCATGCTAATGTTCATGTCTTGCTAGAACTGGAGATAACTATGTGTATGCCTTTGTCATTTCAACAAATGTTACCATAGGATGTACACATGTTATTATATGCAAGATTTACTTTAAATTAGGAATATAAACAAATGTAGCTAGTAATATGCATGTTAAAGTATCTTGAGTGAAATGTACTGATACCTATAATTCACTTTGAAATCCACTCAAAAAACCAAAATAGATTGATGTGGGATAAACATAAGAATAGATGGATAGTGTGTGATTAAGCAAATATAGCAAATATTAACTGTAGAATCTAAGTGGTGGGATTGTGTTCATGCATAAACCTTTGATATTTTCTGTGTTTCTGAAATTTTGTTTTCAGAATAAACAAAACCCTGAGCATCTCCCCCAAAATCCTGTCAGGTCCTCTGAAAGGTCCCCAGGAAATAGTATAAATCTTGATGGATCATTTTCCAGTATCTTTCTTTTGAAATACAAACTCAGACAAGGCATAAACAATGTTGAGTTGCTAGAAGAAGAAAAATTATTATTAAGCAACTATTTATTTAGTTGGTACTAGTATTGTCTCTTAAGAGAACATTTTAAATGAGGTATTTTGGGGGTGTCAAGATGATATTTTAAAATAATTTTTTAATTGCCATGGGTTCACTAGAGATAAAAAGAGAAAGAATGAAAGCACCCTCCCTAGAAAGCATGGTCACACTGCAATCCCTTTTCCTCTGTTTCTCAATCCCATCAGGATCTGGACAGACACACACGAGCACACACGCATACACTGGGCATGTTTCAATCCACTAGGCCTAGGCTTTAAACTGTGATTGGCCATGTAGGATACAGCTTTCTATAGACAACACTTATTTATCACCCTATGAGGCCAGCCTAAAGTCATATTTTTAGTAACAGTAGACCCTTGAGTTACATGATAACTTAACAGAAAATACAAACTATAGATTATATTAGTATATTAAAGCCCTTGTGGCAATGAAAAGCAGAGGAATGAAAAAAAAAAAAAAAGAAAGAAAAAAATAAAGCAATAATGGCCAGCAGAAGGCACTGGACCACTACATGGCCAGCGGCAGTTCAAGTACCTTATCTGGTACCTTACCTTAAAATCATGCCGGAAACATGTGTGTGCATGCCCAAAATCCCAGAAGGAGAAGAGACTTTCCCTTTGACTACTCTCTCTCTCTCTCTCTCTCTTTCTCTCTCTGGCAAGTGTAACATGCCCTCTGGGGTAGTGAGGGTGAGTATTCCATTGTGTACATATGCACATTTTTTAATCCAGTCATCGGTTATTGGGCACTTCAATTGATTTCATGTCTTAGATATTGTGAATAATGCTACAATAAACACAGATGTGCAAATGTCTCTCCAACAAAGTCACTTCCTATCCTCTAGGTAAATATCCAAGAATGGGATTACTGGGTTGTATTTTAGGTCTATGTGTAAACCTTTGAGGCACTTTCATATTGTTTTCCACAGTGGAGAGGTCAACTATAGACTACATGGGGAATCAGAGGTGGGGAGAGGACTCATGAAAAACAAAGATTAACAGATACGAGAATGCGTGTAAACCTAGCAAATAAGTTATGAAATTGTATACCATCACATCGTAGAAGAGGGGAGTGTTGCCTAGAAAATATATTTATATAAATTAGTAGAATGAAAATTGAAGATACAAAATAATGTAATGTTATTCATTGAAGTTGATGAACATTAATATTCTTGATTTGATTATCACACACTTCAAGCATGGTTTGCTAAACCACATTGTACTATACAAAGTTGTGTGACAATAAATGTAAATAAAAATTATACAATACAGTTTTTTTTTAAAGGGAGTAACATTTTCCCAGTATAATCCAATTGCTCATCTTGTTAGGGAATACTTTAGGAGACCCTGTTCCACCTTCTGGTGAGTCTTGGCATCCTGCAACATCAAACTCAGTATCTTGGTATTTGGTGGTCAAATATATTTTGACCACAGTTTGAAAAAATTCATTCACTTATGATAAGAATCAGGCCAAGTATGAATCCTTAAAAATGCAGAATTTACAATCTTACAGTCAATCTTTTCCCAGCTACCCCCAAATCATGGAGAACTGCAACTGGGCTCCAAGAAAAAGAGTGAAAGAAACAGAAAGAACAAAGCTATAGGAATAAAATTACAATTTAGCTTGGGAGATTAAATATCATAACTTTGGCTTAAACTCATCTAAGTTCACAGTTGTCCGAAGAGGTTATGTAGTAGGATTTGCCTCATTCTAATTGAACATATTCCTTTAAGACTATCAACTAGATCAAATTATCCAGAAATTTATAGGAAAATAAAGAACATCCATAGTGCTTACATATTTTGTCCAGAGCTACACAGTTAGAGAGTAAGGGAACAGCTTCCACACAGAACTGCTTGATTTTTTAAAATGTGCTTTTCCTCTGCAGCATCTTACGCTTTATACTTCATGTAAATTTTTTTATTTCATCAGTTTCCAGATATGTAGCTGAAAAATGGGCACCGAGGAGAATGGCAGCTTTCATTTGAAAAGAGCATAATATTGGTATGTAAAAACCCTCTGCAGATGGTATTCAAGATTCCCCATGGACAGAATGTCAAGAGAGCCTCCAGCACAATGAAACAATGAAAGAGAACGCATCAGACGAAGTAAAAAGTTCACAGAAGGAGAAGAAGAAAGCATCAAAAATATACTTCACCCATTTCCATCTTGCCAACTCTAGGTATTACTTCAGTTATTTTCATAACCGATATGGGACTAGCATACATTGGAGTTTGCCTGAGACAGTCTTGGTTTGCACCTTTTGTTCCTGTCTAATTATTACTGAAAGTTTTTATTTGAACTATAAATTGTATTATCACCTCATCTAGACAGGAAAGATGTAAACTGACAAATGTTTCATTAGGGGAAAAAAAAAAAGTGTATCTTACGAGAGCCTTTTAAATTTGTGTATAATTGTAATTAAATGGTAGCCAAAAGAATTTCATGTAGCTATCATTTTAGAACTCCTGCTATTAACTCATTGGCTTATTACTTTTTAGAAAGCCAATCCAATTAGGATGACTGCTTTATGGAGAAGCTTTAAGGGTATAGAAATTTTGTTATTTTCCTTTCAAAAAGTCATCTCTCTGGACTAGGCATATTGCCCAGATTCACAAGTAATTGTTCTCCATCTATCACACTTACATTACTGTATAAATGTCTAGTCCATGTTCAGTATGAATTTTCATTTATACTTTCGCATATAAAATGAAAATCTGTTCAGAGAATGGGAAACCATCAACTCTCGTTCTTAAAGTTTAGCCCTCCATTTACTTTTTACTTATGTCTTAATTTATATGTGTGCTGAAATAAATGGTCACTAAGTTTAAAATGAAATGGACTGAAGAGAATCTCGTTTAACTGCCTGCAGAGGGTAGATAACATTTCCAAGTTTGTTAAAATATTACAAAGTTATAGTTTATTCTAAGTAATTTATACTCTGTCATACTACTACAAAATGTGTGTTCTCTGCAACATGCAAAGGAATCCTTTGGCAAAGTTCAAAGTAAATGTTGATCGTGCATATGCCAAGTCATTGAAAAACCTGGTAGAGGAAATTGAGAAGTGGAGGTGAAGATATATATATAGGACCTCTGTAAGAACTGAAGCTCTCCTGGTCACATCACATCACATCACCAATTAACTATGTCACCTTGGATACATCCATAGCACTTCTCTAGACTTCAGTTTCTTCTTTTATAGAGTTAACACTTTGGGTGTAAGATCTTTCTGACTCTAGAACTCTAGAAAATAACGTAATATTTTGACCACAGTTTGAAAAAATTCCTTCACATATTGTAAGTCTTTTCAATCCTGAGAAAGAGAAGTAAGTATGACCTTAGAACATATGGAACACATAGCGTACATCAGAAGTTAATGCCAGCTACTTTCCTTATGTTGTAGCATTTAATACATAATCCCGTGGAATGCAGAGGAAGAATGCCATACCTGAGCATAAGATACTAAAAAGGACATAGACTGGAAAATTGCCCAAGACCACGCACTAAGCAGATGGTTAAGTCCAGACCTCCCCATTCCAAAGCCCATGTGATTCATCAATGAGATACCCTGTTCCTGCTCCTCCCCACACTAGTCCACCCTGACCATCCCTTGGCAATCATGGCTGGAACCGTAAAAAATGGCCATCTGTAGTTTTTGACACTAAATAACTATACAGCCTTTTACAAGTCTTTTTCACTGGGGTTCCATTACTTTTTTTTAAACATGCCAGTGGGCACACATGCTCACTGGATAGCAGCAAAAAGTAAGAGGGAAAGTGCTCCTGGTGGGGGGTGGTCATGCTGCAATCCTTTCTCCTTCATTTCTCACACCTCTTGGAATTTTGGGCATACAATATGCATCAATGTGTTTTCAAACCATTAGGTTAGGACTTGACCCGCCATTCAGCCATGTGGGATCCAGCCTTCTCACCCTGACACTGTCTAATACCATTTCCTAACTTTTAAGTGATAGGGTCAACTAGATAGCTTCCAAGATATAACTATTTCTTATTCTGTAGCAATCATTTTAATATTTTTCATGTCTAATCTCAAGTCATTTATTTAAAGCCCCAAAATTATATCATAAGTTACATAATTCATTTTCTTACTGCAATATTCCATGCATTTGATGGTAGCTCAAAATAGGTTATTTAAAGTGAAAATGGGGAAGAATGGGAAGATTTGAGAGGTGTTTAGTAAGAAGTTTGCAGAAATCAGTTACAGACTGGGTATAAAACATGAGGAAAATGAAGGAGGACCCTTCAGATCCTGGCTTTCATAATAAGAGGATGGTAATGCAGTTCATAGTTGGCTAAGAGTATGTGGTGAATGGTATTTAGTATAGACTAATTTTTAATTTTCTAGTTTAATTGAATTTGGAAGCAGTGTAGCAGAGAATGTGCAAGTAGTGTATCAGGAATGCAATGCTCTGTGATGCTAGACACGTGTGGGAAGTTCCCAGGTTTGCTTTTTGATGTCTCCTTGCACACCAGACATGTGTGTGTGCCCATGATCCAAGCTGGCTAAGACTGGGGATAGATTGACCACATTTGGGGAGCATACCCATCTCTCTTTCTCTGTTTCTCTCTCTCTTTTCCTCTATCTCTCTCTCTCATGGATCAAATAAATAAACTTTTAAAAAAAATTGTCCATGGCCATCCCCAGCCCCAGTACAATTGTTAAGCTGGTTGTAGAGGGAGCCAGATCCCACATGTCCAATGGCTATGTGAATACTGGTAAATGCTGGTCTCCGTGGAATGAACAACAAGCAGAGCACAAACCTAGAATTCTGACAAAAAGGAGAAATGGAGAAAAGAGGTTTTGCCATGACTAGGACCCATTGGGGGACATTCTCTCTCTCTCTCTCTCTTTCTCACATACTCCCTTTGCTATTTTAAAAAAGTCTAAACTTATATTTGCTGTTGTTCTTTTACAGTGAGAAATAAAGAATTCTCTTGTGAAACCACACTTACATAATACTCAGGGGTCTCATGGAGAAAGCGGAGGGGTAGGGAAGCCTATGAAATAAAACAGAAAACATACCCAAGTCCTTTCTTCACTGTCTATAAAAGTGGCTATCCAGGTACTCAGAGATCCAGATCAGAACCTTGTTCTCCTGATCCCTGGCTCTCAAGGTAGTCTCTCTCTGTGACTCAGTGTCCTAGTCCATTATCGCATTGCTTACAGGAATACCTAAGAGTGAGTGGTTCATAAGGAAATAGAGGCTCATTGACTCACAGTTATGGCCACATGGATGGTCCAAAGGCATCATAAAATGATGGAAGGCAGAACTTTGAGCAGAGTGGAGCATGAGTGATGTCCATGTGACCTCTGCCAGCCTCATTTCCTCTCCTTTTAAGTATACTAAGACTGAGTCATGGGACCCTATCCTAAACACCCAGTCACTTATTTCATTCCAGATACTCCACCTCTCACCACCAAAATGGGTCACGTTTTCACTCTCAATCCCATTACTATGGCTCAATACGTGGATTTTCAGGGGACATATTCAAACTATAGCACTCAGCCATCCTCACCCAGATCATGTTCTATAGGTTTATGAGAGCCTCACCCCTTAGGCTGTGGTGGAAATAAAAAAGCATTATAATTTACCTAATGATAGGCATTTAAGAGTGCTTTCCTTTGCTTCCACACAGCTAAGTCTAAATCATTTGGATTTAAGTTCATAATCTAAAATCTGTCTTCATGGGATGATGTGCTGATGAGGAATACACAAGAGGAATTAGACAGTAGGCCGTCTTTTGACACTCAAAAGTAGGAAAAATCTCATAATAATGGTAATGCTGGCAAAAGCCCTAAGCATCTATTTCAAAATTTCTCTGTAAAATTCCCCATGAGCATTTTTCTTCTACTTTGTTCTGTTATTACATCCTTTATTTGAGCCAGACATAATATAAGAATTAATATTCAAACTTTGCAGCTGCCTGGGAAGGAAGGAAGGATTTCACTCTTGTAACTCTATAGCTGTTATAATTGCTGCTATAGCACTTTGCTGTTCCTGAGTTTCAACAAAACAAAGATTCAATACATAGATCATTGTCTGAATTTTCAAATGTCACTTTTGATGGTAGCTAGAGAACAATTTTGAATGATACGTTTAGAAGTTGCTAACAGGCAAAGGCTCATAGCTTATGACTGTCTTTTCTGACACAGCCAATGGAGCATTAATTCCAGCAGTAGGAAGGAACACATAATGTTCACACATGCGATGTCATCTTTTAGATACATTATTATTTCCAAGTGTATGTAATTTATACACCTTACTGGTTTTATGAAATATTTGTGTAAAGCTTCATTATTACTTACTTAATTTTTCTTTAGGGTACATACACCTTCTGGAAGACTTTTTTTAAAAAGTTGGCAAGGTATACTAAGAAAATTAATAATAATAATTATACTCTGAGTGGAGGAAAGTGTACATAGACTATTGGCTCTTATGAGAAAGGATGATATTAGGGTCATAGTCATGCCAATATGGTCAATGAGCCTGAGTCACTGAGAATGAGAAAGAAGGGGAATGACAAAAACCTGTGAAGACAGTAAGAACTGGAGCATGCAATACCTTGCAAGTAAGTTAATAATTTGAGAATTATTTTGTACTGTATCAGAAAAGGGTTCCTCAGGAAACTGATTTTATCAGATTTGCATTTTACAAAGATGTCTATGGGGCAATATCAAAAAGAGACTAGCAAGGGATTGGCTCAATGAAAGTCATATAATCTGGATACAGCTTTTAGAGGATTGGAAAGATCTAATTCAAGAGATATTTAGGATATAAAATTGACTAAATAAATAAGGGGAATGAAGAAATTGAGGGTATTATGAATGACTCCAGTGTTGCTAGGTAGATGATTTTACATGGGAAACTGGAAAGAAGGATCAAGTTACAAAACTTGAATATCTGAAGGATTATAAAACATCTGTGTAGAGATCAAAGTTAGATTTTATACATTCATCAGGCACAGCCATATTTATTATATATTTTATTTATCTATATTTTAAAAATTATTTTATTTAACTTTATCCATTTATTTATTTTTATTTGACCAGAGAAGGACAGAGAGATGAAAGAGAGAGAGAAGCTGAGAAAGCAAGTCACCAGGTCTAAGACTTGAACTGTGGTTGGCCAAGTGGGAGTCTAGTATCCTTAATCACCATGCCATCTGCTGGCTCCTGAGTGTCTATTTTATGACAATCATTGGAGAAACATCACTAAGTACAATAACTATGGTAATAATTCACAAAATCTTTGTCCCCAAAACAAATTAAGAATCTTATTTAATCCTAGTGAGGTAAGCAACCTTTCCTACAACAAATGATGCAAAAAATATTTTCTCCTGTATTTCTTAGAACATCCCAAATCACTGATTTTGGTACAACTAGAATAAAAACCTCTAAATTCAGAGTTAAGGTTATATAAATATCAAGTGTGTTGATTTAGCGAACAGTTTGAAGATACTAGGAAATATTAGGTTGTCAGAAAAGACATTACACATTTTTGCATAGCAAAATACATCATGAGTTTTCCAACAACCCAATGTATTCAAGCAAGTATTTGAAGGAAAAAAAAGTTAGACATCCTATACAGGACAGAAAGGACAGAAAGAATTTTGATACAAAACAAAAAAATCCTTTATATCATCAAACTCTTATCTGACTATTGCCTTCATCTTGCTTCTCCCCTTGAAGATACTGTTTTCCCTGCCCACATTTGCTTTCTTTTTTTTTTCCTGCTCACTTTCTTTTTCTTTTTCTTTTTCTTTTTTTCCTTTTTTCTTTTTTTCGTTTCCTGCCCACATTTTCTGTCCCATGATCCTCCCATTTCTGGGCCAGGAAAAGGAGTGCTTATCCCTAGCATTTCTCATTCCCATTTTTAAACCATTCTTCATCCCTGAATCTCATAACATTAGATTCTACCACCCACTATCCTATCTTGCTGCAGTCTTCTGCAGAACTCCCAGGAACACCCTCATTCTTGAAAGAATTTACTTCCTGACCTACTGTCATTCCCTTCAATGCTATTTTCATATATATTCAAGGCCTGATGGTTGGTACTTTCAACTTCCATGAAGTTTTCTCTTCCAGTATCTCAGCCTTTAATTTCATTAACTTCCATTCTTCCAATAAATCTGTCCATTATTTTGGTCTTGTTGATAGTGGATGTTTTTGTTTATTTTTTTTTCATACATTTATACCAATGACTGATTCTCTATGCCTCCTTAATCTTCATTTCAATCTTCTCACTCTCCAAATGTCCCCTAGCTTTCTGGGCCACTCCCTCCTTACTTCAGCTTCAATCATTCTTCTACTCTTTGAAGCCCACAATACATTAATCCTACCACCCCTTCATTGTCATACACTCTTTTATGTTCTCATATCTTTCCTTGCAAAATTTAAATCTCATTGTCCATCATTTTTTAAGAGGTTCTTGCTTTAGGGCATGTGCAAAAAAGAGAGAGAGAGAGATAGAGACAGAAACCATGAAAGCAAAAGTGAGAAATTGCCCCCCAGTGGGGATGGCCACATTGCAATTCCTTCTCCTCGATTATCCTCTTGGTATCTTGGGCACACACATATGTGCACCTGGAGTGATTTTTAAAGCCACTTGATCCTGGACTTGAACCATGGTTGGCCATGTGGGAGTTCTACAACATAACCACTATGCTATTTGTTGGTTCTCTTTGTTCATCATTATAATAACTTTCTTGTAGCACTGTCAACTCTATGGCCCTGTCTCTTTCCTCCAAATTTGCCAGAATAATACCCCACTCTGATTACATCCAACTCTCTACTTACACCTTTTTAGATATGGTACTGAGTGTACCCAGGGAAAAATCAAAAACAAAAACATACAGTCATGCAAAGTATTAGTAGCAATTTGGCCCTCTTTGCTCTCCAGCAATCTTATCATCTTAATTTAATCCATTCACTCTTATACTCTCCTATCCAAATATTTATATCTATGCCCTCTTCTTAAAAGTTTAGTAAGGCCAGCTGGTGGTGTGGTGGTTAAGGTGTCTATATCCAACATGGGTAACTGTGTGGTTTGAGTGATTTAAAAAACACATCAAGTACATGTGGGTGCATGCCCAAAATCTAAAGAGAAATGAGAAATGGAGAAGAAGGGATTGTGACATGACTGTCCCCCATTTGGGGTGGAGGGGCTGGAATGCATTCTCACTCTTTCACTTTCTTTTTCTTACTGTCTGTCTCTCCAGAGAGTACACTTGCCCTCTGACAAACTTTTTATTAAAGTTCAATAACTTTTCCTCTGTCCTCTCTCTGATCTGATTCCTTGCTGCTTACTTCTCAGAAAATAAAAACAATTGGCAGCCATCCTTAAGAAATCTGGCCATCTGGGACCAACAGTCAGTGTAATGGCTATGTCGCTGAACTTCCATGTAGCTGACCACAGTTCGAGTCCTGGACCTGGTGACTTAAACTCACGCTAGGCACGTGTGTGTGCATGCCCAAGATTCCGAGAGGAGAATGGAGGAGAGGATTACGGCATGGCCATCCCCCCTGGGGGGGGTGATTTTTCACTTTCTATCTCTGTCTGGCAAATGCACGCGCCCTGTAGCAAAAACCTCTCAAAAAAGAAAAAGAGAAGAAAAAAAGAAAAGAAAAGAAAAAAAGAAAAGAGAGAAATCTGGCCATCAACTATATGACCATTACCCTGTATACACCCTTATCCTCTGCCTTCTTTCCTATTACTATGTATGAATGGACTATGGTTTTATGAAAGCTCAACCTTTCCAGGAGGGACCATATCATCTGATCCCACCCACTCACAGAATTTGCTTCAGTAGAATTCCCTACCCTTGGGCATCATTACCTTTCTCTCTTTCTGTTGAATTCTCACTTGGGTTTACATTTTCAGCAGTACACATATTTTATCTTTCTCAAAAACTATGTTTACCCTGACTCACTCATATAACACCTCTTTATTCTGCCTCCCAACGTAGCAAAACTCCCCAAAAGAGTTACCTACACTCGTTTTGTACAATTTATGAATACAAAACCATCTTAACTTTTAAAACCTCCACTCAGCACCAAAATTCATTTTATCAAGTTCAACAGTAACTTCTATATTTATAACTCCAAAGGTCCTTTCTCAGTATTCTTCTTAGTTGGTCCTAAGCTACATAGGGTAAGTTTGTCACTTCCTTCCAGTTGAAAATTGGCTTTGTTTAGGTTTCCTTCATTTGGCTTCCAAGATATTTCATTTTCCTGGTTTTCTTATCTCAATTACTGTTCTTAGTCTTTTTTTCCAAATTGTTCTCATCTCTGTAACCTCTAGTATTTTGCCATATTGGCTAAACATTAGAACTATAATATATAGAAAGGTTTTTTTTCAAGTTTTAATTATAGGGTGCATGCACTTGCCGGGGTGTGTAAGTGAGAAATCATTCCCCAGGAGATCTCTCCTGGGGAGAGATGTGATGGTCACACCACAATCCCTTTTCTGCACTCTTCCCTCGAGATTTTGGATGCACACACCACAGGTACCTGGCATGATTCTCATCCAACAGGTATAAGACTTGAACTGTGAAGCTGACCATGTGGGATCCAGTGCATTAACTTCCATAACACCTACTGGCCCTACAGAAAGCTTTTTAAAAATTCTAATACACAAACTGGGCCCTAATCTATACAATTAAACCTGAAGGATAGGAGCCCAGCCTCAGTTTCTTTTAAATATCTTCAGATAATTCTGGCCCAAGCCTGGAGAGTTTCACCAAAGTATAGGCATTGGACCTTCTCTTTATGAGTGATGACACTCTCACCAAGAGAATGTCACTGCCTGAAATATCATGTATGAAACTGAGACTTCTAATCTATATATCCATCATAGATTTATCCCCTGAAATCCGTAGTCCTAGACCCAAACCAACTCAGTTAGATATTATCTCAAATTAGTATTTTAAAGTTGACTTCTTGACCTTACCCTGGATGCTCTTTCTATTATCTTTCCTTCAGTAACTGACAACTCCACCCTTGAAGTGGAGTTTGAACAACAAAGCAAAAAGTACCTCTTCGTGTAATACATGAGCAAATCCTGTTTGTCTTGTTTTTAAAAGATATCCATAATTTTAGCTTTTCTACTACTACCACCAAGGTCCAACCCACCCTATTTTACCTGAAGTATATTGAAGCCCCTAACTCCACCAGCTAAACTCCACCAGCTACACTTCACCTTCCATCTGCTCCTTTCTATTATTATTATTATTATTTATACATTTGATCACTCTACATTATTTACTTATATAGAGAATTCACCCAACATGAAATACACTTCAGATCAGTCCAGTTGAGAATACTATACATGCCCTTTCTTGACATTTACTATGATTCACACAGTAGAGATAGTCTTTCAAAATATAAGTTAGACAATTTAACTTATGAGACCAATGGTATCCACGTTTGGTAACAGTCAAAAAGTCATTATTGAGATCTGTCAGGCCCCACAAGATTTACTTTTCCAACTATGCTCTCCCTGAATATTTTTTTTTATTTTTTCCAGCCACACTAACCAAGCTGATATTCATCAACACCAGGTTTACACCCACCTCATCACAAAGAGTCCCACTCTTGCAGCTGCCTGCAAAGCTGATCTTCCAGAGTTCCCCTGGTGCATTTCCTAATCGTCCTGTAGTGTTTGCTTGATTGTCCCCTCTTCAGTGGAGGCTTCTCAGTCTCTATTTAAAATTGTAGCCCTCCAGAGTTGGGTGATATGGCTGCAACAAACTATTCTTTGGCTTATCTCCTCCCAAGTCACAGAATTTCTGTTTCTTTGAGGTGCAGATTAAGTTTCTTTTACAAATCTCTTTCCAGGACACAGATCTTCCCTTCCAATCACCAACCTAAAAATTGTGGAACCCACCTATAACCTACAAGCTCCCACTTCCACATGTCCCGCCTTTTAGGGCCAGACCAATGGAAAACTCTTCACTAATTTTATCTGTCACTCTCAAAATCAAATCAAAAGAAATCCCTGTACCTGATCATCCTGAGAAAGTCATGTATTAAGTCCTCTCCAGGCCTAGGTCACTCATATTCTGCACACACATATATATAGAAAGAAAAGAAAATTTTGTGATATACCATTACTGTAAATCCTTTTAAATACATAGTCAAGTTGTTTGCATTGATTAGTAAGAGAACAGTATTCTAAGATAAATGATTCCAAGTAAAACAGATTGACAGAATGGTTGTTTCTCTGTCTTGAGTCTAAGGCAAAAAGCAATCATTTCTAATCTAATAATGGCTATAATTTAGGAAGCACTTAATATATGACAGAAATTTTACATATATTTACTCACATGCCCCACACAATATTCTGTGATTTGGGTCTAATTATCTCATTTTATAATCACGAGAAAAAAAAAAAAAAAAAAAAGCAAGGCTTGCCAAGATCAGACAATTGATATGACACTAAAATTCCAACACAAGTTTTTTTTTTCCAAAACTAATTGCTGCTAAGCATTTCACTATGTTGATTCCAATGTCAAAACAAAACAAACAATTAAAAAAAAAAAAAACAGCAAAGAACAGACTCACTCAAAGCAAAAAGTATTACTAGAAAGCTCTGTATCAGAAAGTTCTCAGGTATTACTGTTACTAGAAAGCTCTGTATCAGAAAGTTCTCCATTAATTAAGATATTTTCTGGGCCTCAGCATAAAAGGAAAATCCAAGCAAAATCTCCCTTGAACTTGGGCACAATTTCAAGTTCACTACTTTAATATTTTGCAAAAGGCAGAATCTCTTCGTTTGTAGTGACAGCGTCTTCTCTGTGAGGTTTTCAGATCTTAGCTATGATTTCGAACAGACAGAATTCTATCTGGATTCCCACCAATCCTACTTCCTAGTCTTATCTTTCTTTGTACTTCCCTCTCCTAATTTTGACTTTATGAAGCTAGAGACTGTCGAAGTAGCAACAAAGAATTAGAGATTTGAAAGCACATTTGAAGTGGGACTAATTGTTTCCCATCATGTGTTTTTCAATTAAGAGAAACACACAAAAGAAAGCAGGTGGCTATTTTGGTTAGCACACAAATCTCATATGCAAGCACTTCTATAACTTAGAAGCATAGCTCTTATTAATGATGCAGATTTGTGAGGGTAAGAATTCATACCTGCAAAGAAACGTTCCTTCTAAAAGACTCCTACCAACTGCAGAAAAGGAGAAATAATTGTCATTGAGTTGCAGAGGTTTTATCACAAAGAATCCTGAGGTATCAAAGTAGGAAGTCAGGTCAAAACAGAACCGACCTAGCCAAAAGGCTGGTCCCCTGGCAGTGACCAGAAACCCAGTGTTTGACAGTGTTCAAAGCACCACAGTAGCTCCTACAAGATTTATGAGTGCTAAAACTCCAAGAAGTTTTAGTAGTTCTTTCCCCATAGTTTCCAAAGAACCAGATTCTTACCCATTCCATAGTCTATTAATAACAAAACAATAACAATAATTGAGCACCATGTGCTAGGTATTTTATAACATGGGTTATTTCATTTGAGAGTTACAAAGAATAAGTAGGGAAAATATATTTTACAGTTAAGGAAACCAAAGAAATTTGTCTAAATTTACATAGCAAGGAAGTAATAGAGTCAGAACTGGAACTGCGGCTGTCTGACCCCAGAGTCAAGTGATAGACTACATCATAGCATCGTTGCACACTTACTCATTGACTTGCCGTTACGGTCGCAGTCTGGTGAAGAGCCTAATTGGAATTCAATAAAGATACACTGAATACATCAATGACAAAAATAGTAAAATGATTTGTTGGTCAAATTAGCCTATCAAAAACTCTAAATGTAGGTGGTATAGACAGTAAAGCCACTGTTGTGTGACTCACTTTTTTTTTAATTTGCCAGAGGGCACATGCTCACCAGAGAGATGGTACAGGAGAAAGCACCCACCAGTGGGACATGGTCAAGCCATCATCTCTTCTCCTTCGTTTCTCAATCCTGGTGGGACATTGGGCATGTGTGCACACATGCCTGGCATGTTTTTCAAGCTTCAGGCTAAGAATTCAAATCACATAGTCAACTGTGTGGGGTCTTAACTTTTTTAACCACTATTCCACAAGGCCAGTTCAACTGCTATGCAATGTTAAAGAACATGTGGTGAGACTCTTGAGTTTACATCCCAGGACTACTTCAGCACACCAGGTACAACTGTTATCCTGGCTGGCTGAGCTAGGCTGTGGGTACATCTCAAAATGAGGAAACTGTCAAAGGTGCCTGCCTCTCTCCCTTTCTCTCTCTCTCTTTCACTATCTCTCTCTCTCCCCCTCTCTCTCTATATATGTAATATATAATATATAATATGTATATGTATATACCACATATATATTATATATTATATTATGTATATGTATATATACACATACATACACATATATTATATATTTTATTATATATGTGTATATACATATACATATTATATATTACATATGTGTGCATATATATATATATGTACATATGTGTGTGTGTATATGTATATATATATTTGTTTTTTATGGGTTTTATCATAGGATACCTGGTCTTGCTAGAGAGAGAGATAGAGGAAAAGTGAGAGAGAGAGAGAGACAGTAAGAGGGAAAGTGAGAAACCACCTCCCAGGGAAGATAGCCACTTCATGGTCCCTTCTCCTCCACCCTCCTTTCAGGATTTTGGCATGCACACACACACATCTGGCATAATTTCCAAGATTCCAGGTCTGGGACTCAATTTGCAGTTAACCATGTGGGAGTACAGTGTCTTAACCACCATGTCACCTGCTGGCCCCAAAATACATGCAGCTTTTTTTTTTTAATTAAATGTAAAGTGTCTAGACTTTGCTCCTTTAAATTATTCAAGTCCTCTGAGGAGCAAAGGGAATAAAGGTGAAACATAGATTAACAAAATATATCCCGGAGCCACCTTTAAATTATAGGCCAGCAACTGTTTTTCTGTAAAGGGCCGGATATGAACTATTTTAGGCTCTGTAGGCTATATAAATCTCTGCTGCAAACATTCAATTCCAGCCCTGGAAGTAGAAACTAGCTATGACTATACGATACATAAATGAGGGAGTGTGGTGTGTCACAATAAAACTGTATTTATGTGCACTAAAATTTGAATTTTATCTAATTTTTATAGGTCATAAAATATTATTTCACTCTTGATTTTTTTCAACCACTTAAAAATATAAAGCATCCTTAGCTCCTGGGTTACATGTGCAAACACTAGACAGCAGTTTTAATCGGCACATAGGCGGTAGTTTGCTGGTTCCTACTCTAAATACTCTGAAGTCTACTTAAGAATTATGAAATTTTGAAAGAGAAAGGATGTGATTCCAAACTGAATGAGATTCATCCAAATAGGCTGTATGTTGTTGCTGTGAAATCACATATACTAAGTAGAGTCATTTAAACATCAGAGCTGTGACAGATGAACAAGACAAAGATGAGCAAAGCAGTAAAAATGAGAAGAATCGTTATCAAGTTAACTAGCAAGAATTCTGTCATCACATAGCTATGGATACAGAGAAGAAGATGCCTATTTTCAACGCTGGACTCACTCAGAAACAGGTCCAAAAGATACTACCAATCACCTACAACATCTCCTTCGGCAAATATCGCAATTAAATGATTCTCTTTTAATAAACGGATTCAAATGCTTTATACTCAGTAAAAATAAAATGCATCTAAGATAGTTAAAATGTGCATAAGAGAAGACAGAGTGCAATGTCCTGTATTTCCATCTGTACCAGAAGACAGAAGGGGCTTCCATTTCTGTAAAGCCAGATTTTTTTTCCCTTCGTTTTGAAAGATTTCTTGCACCCAGAATGCTGAGTTGTGATGAAGAATCCATACAGCTGAGGGACAGCAGCTGATGTGGTGGTTATGGCGCTGGACTCCCACATGGCCAACTACGTTTCAAGTACCAGACCCATTGACTTGAAGAAAACATCATACCATGTGCATGCCTGTGTTCCCAAAATCCCAGGAGGAGAACGAAGAAGAAAGGATTGCAGCCATCTCCTCTAGGGGATGATTTCTCATTTTCCCTCTATCTGTCTCTCTCTTTCTCTCTCTCCAGTGAGCACACATACACCCTACGGCAAACACACACACACACACACACACACACACACACATAATTGTGCAGGTGGAATGGAGGCAAAACCTTTTATCCCCTCACGGCCAGATATTTCTCCGCATCCTCAAAAGCTACACCAAGAGTTCTCCACACTTCATCAGTGCTGACCTCAGCCCCTCCCTTTCTCCAGCTGTCCTCCTGACAGATGACCGAGCTTCTGTTTTGCAGAGAAACTGAAGACCGTCAGGAAGAATAGTCTTCCACATCCTGCCTCTGAGACAAACCTCAGGATCTCATTTCCCCCTTTCTTTCAAGTGTCAGAAGCTGAAATGTCCCTTTGTCTGGTTTCAAGCCAGTCTCCCCTCCTGTGACCTTGATCCCATCTGCACCTCACCCCCCTGCTTTTTCTGCAGCAGGACATAGTTCATCTGTTATGCTCTCTGTCTCCTGTATTTCAAATTTCTCCTCTTTTCTGCTTCCTGCTCCACACACTTTGAATACACTTTGCTTTTTCTCAGGCAAAAACACACCCAACCCTCCATCCTTGCCAACTTCTGACCTTCCTCCAGCTGCCTACCACCTTGCAGCTCCGTGCAGATCATGTTCCTGGGAACATCAACGCTCCTCCTACATACTTACACCTCCCTGTCTCTGTCACAGGCCTCCTTGACCCTCCATGGTACAGAGACACCTTCTGCAAATATCCCCAGTAGCCTCACAGCCCTTTCATTTAATGTGTTATTTTATTTCTATATTAACCTCTAATTGTAAACATAATTCCCTATATCTTTAACTCAAGGTTAATTATACTATTTATTAAACTCTCATTAAATTAAACGAAAAATTAGGTTCAAATGTGCATCTCTTATAAGAGTTCTGATTAAATGGCTATACCATGAGAATATGGTAAATATAGTTCTATAGATTCAAGATAATTGGGGGTTAAATCAACCCACACTGGTTTTATTGTAAGACATAGTCAATTGCTCATAACTCCAGTGCTTTAAACACAAATAAGACAAAAAAAGGAAGACATTCATTTCTTTTCTTTCTTTGAATCCCTCATTTTTTATTGTTTTTAAAGGTAATAACTATAATTCATTTGAAATGTAGAAAGTGAAAGGTTTTTCATACTCCTTTTTCTCTTTTTAAATTTTGCTATAGGACATGTGTGCTCACTAGGGTGGGGGGGATGCTTTCTCATGCTCCAATTTCTTCTCCACCATTCTCCTCTTGAGATGTTGGGCATGCACACATATGTGTCTGGCTTGTATTTCAAGTCATCAGACCCAAAACTTGAACTGCACAGTTGTCCATGGGGAATCAGCAACCTTAACCTCAATACCACCAGCTGACCCTTTTCCATCACTTCACATAAATAACTATCGTTATGATTGCAAGGAATCTTCCCAGACTTTTATTCATACACAGCCTATATGTGTGTATATGTACTTGTAACCTAGTTACAAATTATAACTAATTCTTTTCAGTTCTTATTTTGCATGTTATCTTTTAAACATTCGACAGGATTGATCTCTCCTTTCCTCCTGTAACTCTTACTTCTCTTATTCAAAGACATTGATCTAAAAGACTTTTCTTAAAATTCTGTATGTCCTTTAGTATCAAACAGTGAGCAAAGTCTGCAATGCTGCTACCTATTTTCCTTGCACACCACACACTGACAGATTAGTTTCAGCAGACACTGTATCTCAACTGGACAGCTACGTTAGACTTTTCTAATTAGTATATCTACCGCTATCCTTGTTCCTCTCTAACATCTCTTTCATGCTGCTACTAGTATATTTTTCCAGTGAAATATAATCATGTCGCGTCTGCAGTTGATACCCTCCAATGACTTCCTTGTACCTACAGGATGAAGTTCTTACTCTTCAACACAAAATGTAAGTCCCTGTATAATTTGACCCCCACCTATCCTGTCATCCTGACTTTTTGCATGCCACCTTTTCATACTATCTGATCCGGCAATATTAGCCTAAACTCTAAAGTTCCTTGAGCTTGCTTCTTCTATCTAGAATGTCACTATTACATCCTCAACTCCTTATCTCTAGAGGCTTAGTGCTTAATCAACATATTTTCTTTCAACACTCAGTTTAAGTATCAACATTTTGATGAAGAATTTCTTTTCTCCTAAACCCTCAAGTCAAAACTACCACTCCTGCTATGCCATTTCTTGTATTTGTTTGTGTTTTTAGGCATAGCTACCCCTGAGGGAGGATAAGCTATTTGAAGGAAGAGACTGAACTTGAGTTGCTACTATATCTTCAGCAACAAGTTTTAAGGAATGCTCTTCTTCTCCTAACAGACATCACTGACCTCTAGTATGAATTAGATAATACTCTAGGTACTTTCTATACATAATCTCATCTAATATTTACAGTAAGTCCATCCCTACTTTGTAGTTAAAAACTGGAGGACCTGGACCTGGATAGTCTAAGTAACTCTCCAAAGTTATACTGTGAATAAACACAGAGGCAGAATTCAAATATAAGTATAGTAGGTTCAACAGTTATATTTCTAACTAACAATGTTACCTTTACTTAACATTTAGTATTGTTATTTATCCTATCCTATGTGATTTATCTCTAATGTATACCTCATGACCAATAAGATATAATTGATCCCACTTTTCCCTTTCATCTTGAGAGATTATTCCATATTATAACCATTTTTTTAAAAATTGCTGCCTACACAGGAAACAGGAGAGATGATACCTTCTTTATAAACCAAATCTATTACTTTACTTACTTTTAGAAGAAAATATGAAGCCAGTGAATTCTAGGACAGTCTGTGCTCCTGGAAGTGCACCCTGCTGTCCTTCGGAGTGCTTTCACAGGAAAGAAACAAGCCTACATGCAAGCCCCTTAATTGTTTACTTTCCTCATTCCAACAAAAATGACCATGTAAATTTATAAAATTATAAGTTACCTTGGGTGTTCCAGTAAACTTAGTCTTAATTTGTTAGCGATTTTTTTTATTTTGTATTTTTTTTGGACAGAACAGTAGCTAAGTTGTTAGTAAATGGAATATCTGTATTCAGTTGATGTCATAATTTTGAATACTTTGAGGTTTGCATAAAGAATAATTGAAGCCACAGAAATCTATCTTCATAAGTTTGTGTGTTCAATTCATGATTACTAAGTATAATTTCTCTAAAATTATACATTAACTCATTATACTTTCTATACTATTTGTACCTCTGAACTTCCATATTGAATCTTAATACTGTAGTGTGGACATTAAATGTATTTATCTTTGTGGTGCTGAGAAAAAGATAAAGTGCTTATATTTGAAATAGGAATTCCACATATTACTATTTATTTCTGATTTATAACAATGATGACATGCTAAGAGAGCACTAATTATTAACTAAGCTCATAACACATTCTGTGAATATAACCCACTTTGTTCATAAATCTATAATGGAATATTCTTTAAAACACAGAATTAAAAGGAAATTAGCAACATTTCTGTTATTTATGAGACGTTAAAAATACAGTATTTTGTGTTGTCTAAAAACTTATGGCAGTAATGAAAATTCTGCAGTGCAAAGAGGAAAAATGCTGTCACTAGGCACAGTGGATCTAGTCAAGGCATGTGAAATAATGCTTGTTGATAAGTAACGTCACCTTTTTGGCTCAAGAGTAGCCAAAGAGGTAAATTCTAGAGAGGCAATAAACTACAATAATCTGTTTCTGTTGCTCATTTGAAGGCATCATGAAAAATGTTACGTCATTAAAAGATATGCTTCAATATTTGCTGCATAATTTTTTCTGCACATTTGACTTGCTGCCCAATGCATTACATACACAATGATAACTATTGAATGACTACTATGTGTTTGGAATATCTACATCAATGTTTCTGTATACAACCAATTACTTTATTTTGAGTTCTAACTTATACTGATGCTAAATAATCACCTCAGTAGAACTCCACAGAGTCAAATGCCCTTGCAGTTAAAGTATCAGAAACAAAATATCCTGAGTTGGTCAACCACTGTACAAGAGTCTAAGCTCAGTGTATATTATAAATTTTGCTATCCCAGAATTCACAATGTTGTTGGAAAATGTTAGGAGAAGAGATGTAATAAATTATTTTATAAACCAAGAATCAATTCTACATGTTGCTTAGGTACTCTGGACTTACTAGACACACTCTGAACTTATGAATAAGAAATTCTGAGCTCTGAAAAGATAACTTTTGAAATTAAATAGTTTTTAAAGCCAGAACTATAGTTTGGACTAATCTTTTTATAAACTCTATTTCGTAAGTTTCATTTAGCCTCTGCCAGGAAATAACTCATTTATAGACCAAAAATTTTGAAGAAACTTTTTTAGTGCATGGCACAAATAAATCTGCTTTATAGAAACCTATCTTTAAGAAAGTGTTTTCCATGCCTAAATATGTTTCTTAACTCTAAATCCATCAGCGACCATTTATACTATTCACAATTCTTAACCACAGCTTTAAAAATAATTGATAAATAGCACTTATTCTGTTTTGGGAACTGTGTTATGAACTTTGTCTCTAATTGCATCTTTTAAATCTATAAGAACCACATGAAATCATTACTATTACAACTTTAGTTTTATAGACAAAGATATGAAGCCAAAAGACACAGAGATAGTATAGTTTGAAAATTAAACGCGGCGGCGGCGCCTGCCCCCCCCATCCAGGGCCTGCGCGGTGTGGCGCGGTGGCAGCGCGGTGGCTGCCCACCCCCCCGGCCTGTGGACCTGCACATGGCCCCCGGGCCAGCATGTGGCTACATATCCTACTGCAGTCATTGAATAGATATATATTTTTTTCCCTGAAACTTTTTTTTTTTTGTAACTCAATTTACATTCCTTTCCTCAGCATCATCACAGCACACAAAATGCGATCTCCCATCCAGTACACACTGCATAGTGACTCAATCATGCACATTATAAAAAAATTTTCCATTTCTAAAACACCAATAGTCAAAATGTGTTCTTAGGACCCTCATGACTCTGTCTACAATTCTGAAAAGTCAAAATTATTTTCAAAACAACACTAAGATATTATTTGCAATTTTCACTCATTCTCACCAAAATATACAAGGCAGTTTAATGTGTGATATCACAACAAGCAGTGCAGAAGGTAACGTGAGAACTCAACTGTCTTTTATTAGCCAGATATTAAAGAATTGCAAAAAAAAAAGGTAAAACAATGCCCCCATTCTCACTACTTTTTTTGTTTTGTAAAACATAGTTATTTTTAATAAAAATGTGTTATGTTAACAAACAATGGGTTTATCACTGCTATTTTTAAATTAATGAATACATAAATATATATTCTATTTTCTCAGTTTTAATTACCAATATGGTAAATATAGATAGACGTTAAACACGTAAAACATCTTTGGAGATCTTAGTAATTTTTAAGAGTGTAAAAAGAGTTTTGAGTTTAAAGAAAAAGTAGCCAGAGAACTAAGGACTTAAAGCATCAGTACCTCAGTCCACTTCTGTGGCCTGGTGATTAAGGTAGCTAGCTCCCACATGCCCAACTGTACAGTTCAAATTCCAGATATGGCAGCTGGAGAAACATGTAGGGTGTGTGTTCAAAATCCCAAAAGGAGGGAAAGATAGAGGAGAAGGGATTGAGGTGTGACTATGCCACATGCGGGAGGTGCTTTCTCTACTTCCTCCCTCTCTGGCAAACACACAGATTCTCTAGCAAGAAATTAAAAAAGAAATAAATTAAAAAAGAAGGAAGGAAGGAAGGAAGGAAGGAAGGAAGGAAGGAAGGAAGGAAGGAAAGAAAGAAAGAAAGAAAGAAAGAAAGAAAGAAAGAAAGAAAGAAAGAAAGAAAGAAAGAAAGAAAGAAAGA
>NW_006208436.1:1322567-1340868 GCF_000334495.1 Tupaia belangeri chinensis
CCATTCTCTAGTTGCCCCTCTTTCCATTAGGTATATTTAGTTTATTAACCATTATCATCCTTGGTAGGTTGTTCCATTTTAGGATACCTGAAACCTTATAAAGTCTAAGAAATGATAAAAGTCTTTTGATTCTCACTTGTGAACAAATTAGTCTGTCAATAATTCTAAGGAAATGATGTATTGGATTGTATAATTGCACAATAGATTTGACAGAATTTGTCCCAAGAAACTTCATTATAGAAATCTAAGAGCTTTATTGTTAAAGAAAAAAAAAAGTCTTGATATCTGAGAGATTTTTTGTATTGTTACTATGTAGAATAGTGATTTACCTTAAAATTATTTAGACCCTTGGACTACAAATACAAAGCCAAATACTAGGCTTTCCCCGAATCTAGCAGGGACTAAAAACTGGTTCAGACCATCTATATGCCTGACTTGGAGCCTCATGGTATATATGAGATATTCTTCTGCCTCTCAGCAACTGTGAGCACTTTTTGTTAGCTTGTCCTTGGGGAAACATTTCTACCCTTTATGATTGTCTTATACCCTCTGGGTCTATTCTAACCTCTAATTACAATGATCTATTCCTTAAACACATGTCTTTCACACAAACAAATGCTTCCCCTCAGTCTTCCTCACTGCTCATCCCATAGGATGAGAAACTTCCAACTTCTACACCCAAGTGTGCGGGTATCAGCTACATACAACATGCTGACTTCCAAATCACAAGTTGAGCCCTGGTTTCACTTACAAAAATGCATGTTTGTGTGAGAGACATTTTGCATCTCACCTCCCTAATACATTGAAGGTGGTGACAAAATGCTAGGTCTCATGCAGCCTGTGCAGAACAGAACCTAGGTTGGAAAGGCATGAGAAGGCAAGAGTTTAACATTAAATCAGGCTCAAAGTTTTGTTATTTGACTGCATATTTTCTTTAAGAAATTAAGACTAGTTATTTAAAGTGGCTATAATATAACTCCTATTTTTTCCTAAAAATGAAAAAAAGGTATACCTAATCCTGCATCCAGTGATAATAAAGTACTAGTCCTATGAGAAGTGTTAGAAGGTCAGGGGGACCCTGTCCTTATTACTAAGATCACTTCTATCAATTACAGTCCCTGTGCGAATATATGTCAAAAAGTTAAAAAAATAAAAAAAAGAAATTCAAGTATGAGTTTATGTTGTTGTGAAAAATTGAAATCCATGTGGAATCTATTCATAATGCACATCTTCCATTAATTTTTTTGAAGGCTCCTTGTAGGTAGATCAATTGCAAAAGTGCGAGTAGTAGGTGAAATCTAAACCGAGGGATCTGGCACTAGTCAGTCCAACGATATTAATGAATTTAGGAAGAAAGAAAACACCAGGGGGAAATGGCCTGAATTTAAAGGTAGCACATTATAACTCCAGAGACACTGACATAATCTGGACATCATCAAAGTTAGAAAACCCAGTCTCCACTTTCACCTTTGACTCTCCCTTTCCATAGGTAGGCGGTCATCCAGGCCAGTCAAGCCTACCTCCATAATATTCTACACAAGTCCCTTACCATTCTCACTGTCCTGGTTTCATTTCTCGAATGCTCATTCCTGGATTTTCTAGCTGGTCTTTTATAAGATTTAAGATCACTCAGCGTCAAGAGCTATATATATATATATTCCTTTCATTTTGTGGTAGATTGCCAGAGAATATTTGTGCTTGCCAGGGAAAAAAAAGAGAGAGAGAAAGCACCTTCAAATGGGTGTGGTTACGCAGAAATAATTTTTCTACCATTTCTCCATCCCATCAGGATTTTGGGCATGCATACACATGCACCCAGCATATTTTTTTAAAATTATTATTCATACATTAAATTACTATACATCATTTAGATTGTGAAGAGACTTTACCCAGCATAATATACACCTCAGTCCAGCCCAGTTGAGACCACCATACACATCCTCTTCGACAGATAGTAAACATTATCTGTGTTTCACAAGTGTCTTACCTCTCCATTTTCCCCCCAAATTTCCTACACTCTTACCTTCCCACACTCTCTTTCCACTTTGTCTCTAGTGTCCATTACAGTTTTTAATATTTTTATGTTCTCCAGTTTTTCAGTCTCTACCATTGTTAAGCTACCAGGACTGGGATTCAAATCCCAGTCGGACATGTGGGGTCTAGTTCTCTAGGTACAGGGTTTTACCGCTGCCCTATGAGGCCAGCCCAGGAACTACACACACACACACACACACACACACACACACACACACACGTATACTTTTACAGTTCAAGTTTACACATGTCATTTCCCAGCTTGACAACATTTTAGGTCACCAAGTTGAGAGAATAAAATCTAAAAACCTTCACATAACATCCAGGGTTCTCTAAAGTCTAGCCTCTGTCCACTGTGCCGTACTTATGGCCTATTCCATTTTACATACTCATACATACCAAAATACTCCCATCATGCCAGACTGCTTGTCGTTGCCCAGAGAGGTCATAAAGTTTCTTGTCTTGTCACTGTGCTTTTTTCTTAAATTTTACTTCAATGTGAAATACTCTTTGCTCAACCCACCCTAAGTATCCCTTCCCATTCTCTGCTTTTGAAACCCAGTTCATTGTTCTAGGTCCCATTTATATTAGAACTCTGAAGCATAAGCTGGTACCAGTTAGAATGATAACTCCTTTATGTCCCAGCTGATTTACTGCTATACTTATACACACCATTTATTTGCATTCTAACTAATAATACAGATCACTGTTTGTCTGTCTCCCTCACCAGCTAGTAAATCTTTTGATGGCTTGGCTATAATAGTCAATAGCTGTTTGTTGAACTGAATTAAATACTACCAACCAAAGCCATTTCCTCCATCTTTTCAATTTTTCTAGAATATAAGATATTTAAGTTTTATTATTTACTGGACCTTCCTGTTTCAGCTGAAATAACCTCAAAAGAGTGATGTATTTATTTAGTTTGAATTTAGAGCCAATTTTGGAAAATACAGAAGTGTGTCAGAATGAAAAAATAAGGGTCTTTTTAAAATAAAGTACTACTAAAGATAATATATGAGTTTCTAAGATTTGCTCTTTATTTGAAGCAGAGATCTTTTCAGGGAAGATAACTTTAAATAAATTATCAAAGATTCCCAATAATTCTGACTACATAGAAAAACAATTATTTTTATTTGATAGAGTCAGTCTTCTTTTGTTTCATTTTTTTTTAATGGTTGACATAGGTATTATCATTTTAAGATGCACTCTTCTGTGGAATGGGACAAGATGATGTGATTAAAGAAAATAAATTTTAAAAAAACTTGTGATTTTAGAACTTCAAAAGCCTCATAACCTACAGTTCATTTCAATATTCTATTTCCAGTCTCCTCCACCAGAAGTAAAATCACCCCCTTCTCAGGGTGAGCTTGGACCTAATCTCATAATATTAGAGTTCTGTTTTTGTTTGTTTTTTCTCAACTGAATTTTGAGTGCCTTGAGAACAAAGACAGCCTTACCTGTGTTGGTCTACCTAAAACCAGTGATTAGCACTTTGTAAGCGTTCAATAAACATGTGCTAACTAAATCAAAGAACAAAAAAAAAGACAATGAAGTCCAACCGCAACTTGGCACGATGAAATGACAAGGGACTTTAGAATCATAGATGAGTATAACTATTACTTTATATTTTACAAAGTGCATTCATATAAAAATAATAAGAATCCTAAGAAGGAATAGGTAACTATATCTACTATTGACAATGTACTTTTGTTTCTTTTGTACTTATAGTAGAATTAGATTTCCTGGTCCCTTTGGATGGTCCTGTATGACCAGTCATTTGTCATCTCCGGACCAGAGTCCTTAATGATGTAAAATCCTTTAAAGCTTCCTTTTTTCTTCTGGTGAAAAAGAGAGGTATCATCTAATATGTTCTGTGAGCTTGGGTTCTTGAATAACTACAACAAGCACCACCTCTACTCTTGCCTGCCAACCTATTGTTGACATATTGCTTAGATGAAAGGAAAAAAAGGGTATTTTAAGACATGAGACTCCAAGGTCTTTTTTTTTTTTTTTTTTTGGAGTGGTTTTTATGCTACAGGGTGCATGCGCTCACTAGACAGACAGAGAGAGACAGAGACAGAAAGTGAGAAATCACACACACCCTCCCAGGGGGATGGCCACATCACAATCCCTTCTCCTCCATTGTCCTCTCGGGATCATGGGCACGCATGCACAAATGCCCAGCATGAGTTTAAGCTACCGGGTCCGGGACTCGAACCGGGGTCGACTGCGTGGGAGTCCAGCGACATAGCCATTACGCTAACTGCTGGTCCCCCCAAGGTCATTTTTCAGCACAGCATAACCTATCCTGAGTCATATAAGTAGGCAACACAGTTATTTGGTCTTCACATTAAAAAGAAAAGAAAATTGAATCTCAGAGAAAATAAAGGATATTTTCAAGATCTCATTAGTCAGTCAATTACTAGAAAGATAGTAAGTAGGAGAACTGGAATTCATTTCAATGTAGGGCAATTGTGTGCTGACTTTAAGAGAAAAAATGCTTAAAATGTATTTATTTCAATTTCACATTGAACACAATTATATATGGATGTATGTGTATGCACATATATGCATGCACATATAATTTTACCAGGTAAGAAAGAAGTAATAAAATAAAAAGTTTCAGTAGAATTATGTTAAAGTATAATTTAGGTTTAGTCTTTTTTGGTAAACATTAAAAAAATTAATTCATTTTACTCATTTCTGTCATGGCACAGAGAAAGAGAAAGACAGAAGAGAGACACATGTACTTTTGACAGAGTGTCAGCATCCTATCCTTCTCCCAGCTCCTAACTAATTGAGATCACACCTGGTGTGTTCAAGTTGACCCAGAATTCAAATCTGGGCCTCCCACGTGGTTCCAGTATCATGCAATAGTGCCCTACTGCCTACACCACTACAGCTGGGCTTAATTTATCTTAAAACCTGAAGTTGTTTCAGATTATAATGAACAAAAAGTCTGAAATTTTACAATTATTTGTGTATATCAACTATCTTGAGTTTTTAAAATTATCTCCTTGTTTAGAAAAAATACACAAATTTTCATCTGTTTAAAAAGTGAACTTGATTTCTTCTTAAGCTATCTTCAGGTACTTTATAGTAATTAGACATTTTATCATTATATATTTCTGTTAAAGATGCATTAAATTTAAGAAGTATTACCGGAATAACAAGAAATGTTTTATATACTTACAATGATTAAACTCAGTGTTGTGTGGTATATGAACCAAAATAGACTTTTCCATTGTTGCTCCATAATCTCAAAATTTGCATTTTTGATTCTGTAATTTGGGATGATTTTTCTTCCTCTCATTAATGACGATAAATAATATATAAACAAACTATTTTTTCTTGAATAATGAAAGTATCATCAAACGTCAATTAAATATAATTTATTTTGTGTGTGTAGGTTACCATAAATGTCCTTCTCTTTTCCATCTATAATTTCTATTTTCAGGGAACTGAAATATCCCCTTAGTTTCAATCTTATTGTTCAAGGACAGTAAACAAAGAGACCAGGGAACAATGCAAATTGTTGAGGAAACCATATAATTAAAAAATATCCCCATACACAAAAATTGAAATTCGATGGTTTTCCTGATTGTTGTATTGCTCTTGTTCTTTTAATTTTTAATTTTTTTATTTTTGGAGAGGTTTTCACTATAGGGCACGTGTGCTCGCCAGACAGACAGAGAGAGACAGAGAGACAGAAAGTGAGAAATTACCCCCCAGGGGGGATGGCCACGCCGCAATCCCTTCTCCTCCATTCTCCTCTTGGGATCTTGGGCATGCACGCACACGCGCCTGGCGTGAGTTTTAAGTCACCAGGTCCAGGACTCAAACCACGGTCGACTACATGGGAGTCCAGCGACATAGCCATTACGCTAACTGCTGGTTCCCATAATTTTTTATTTTAATTTACATTTAATCACATATATCTTTACAGTGCACAACATTGCTTTTTCTGGCACAAATACCATGCATATTAGTCAAGACAAAGACATTACTATATACATTATCATCAGCAAATACCTTTCCATTTTTTTGTCAATTAAATGTACTTTTTTTTTCTTCCCCTTTCCCCTCCTTCCCTCTCTCCATTACCCACCCCCTTACTATCATTATTATCACTAGTGTTGTATTTCAGTGAAAAATTTAAGCACTATTAATCCAGGTTCAATTGCTAAAATATTTATTCAGCTGCTTTAGAGAGAAAAGAAAAAAAAAATCTCCAAAATAATAATTATCAAGTAAGTAACACTAGTAAACCTTAAATAAGATTGTAGACATAAAAGCAACAGAAATAACCCTTACAAACTGAAGAAAATACAATCATTTGGACAGGTATGGAGTATCTCACTACACCCTAGAAGAAGATAAGGCCTTGGAAAAGGCAGCTCTGGGGCTCTTACGACCCATACTAAAAAGGCAATTTTGTCTGGCTATCACCACCAGAATGAATTGATTGGAAATGTTTTCTGTCCTTGTGACAATGTCCAAATTCCCACAAGAAAGAATTGGATTCTTTTAGCCTTGTTGACATGCACAAGCCCGGGCCTAAGAAAGGGATATAGGGTTTCCATTTATTGCCCCACTAAGACCAAACAGGAGGAGAAAGGAGTATTTAACCAAGTGGCAATTGGCATGCCATTAGTGAAGTAAAGAAAAACAGATGCTGAACATTCAAAAATAAGATGGTCAGCTCTTTCAGTGTCTAAATCTGTATGATGAGCTCTATGGGGTGCATTGTTACGCTCCCATTTTAATCATTCTGAGATACCAACAAAGTTTTGAAAATAAGAAAGTATATCAGCCAGGGTTTAGATACAGAGAAGATTTCTTTTTTTTTTTTTTAGAAGATTTCTTTTCATGCAACCGTTTCTACTAGGAACCTTTAGATTCCATGGAAATTTTAACAGTAGGGCAAGATAAATACTGAGGTCCTGTTTTCTCATTGGATCAGTTTATGTCATAAGCTATTGAGTCCTAGCTGAGGGAGTGTATTAGCTAACTCAGGGTTTATCAAACCACAGGCCACAGACTGGTACTCGGCTATGTCCTGTTAGGAACCAGACTACACAGCAGAAGGTGAGCAGCAGGCAAGCAATGCGAAGTTTTATCTGCATTTACAGGCATTCTCTATTGCTTGTCTTACTGCCTGAGCTCCACCTCCTGTAACTAGTGGTGGCATTAGATTTTCCTAGGAGCACAAACCCTGTGGTGAACTGCACATATTAGGGACCTAAGTTGTGCTTTCCTTGTGAGAATCTAATGCCTGATAATCTGAGATAGAGCTAAGGCAGTTATGCTAACACTGAGGAGAGGCTGCAAATACATTATGGTGGATTGTATAATTATTTCATTACATAATACTATGTAATAATAATAGAAATAAAGTACATGATAAATGTATTGTACTAGAGTCATCCTGAAACCTTCCCCTCACCCACCACCTATACCATGGAAAAAAATGTCTTGCACAAAACAGGTCCCTGGTGTCAAAAAGGTTGGGAACTTCTAAGTTAACTGACAGGGAAACTAATGACAGTAAATTATGTAGCTACATAACAACCCAATCCTCTGAGGATCTATTCTAGGTCACTGTTACATATGGTTCATGCCAGGCTTCCCCTGCCCCCACACCAATTCTGGCAAAGTGAGCTTATTAGTTTGCTAGGGCTACCATTACAAAGCACCACAAACTGTGTTGTCTGAATAATGGAAATTTATTGTCTCATCATTCTGGAAGTGAGACGTTCTCAAGATGTTGGCAGAGCCGTCTTCCTCTGAACATGCTAGGAAAGGATCTGTTCCAGGCTTTTCTCCTGCCTTCTACTGTTCTTTGGATTGTGACAGCCCAACTCCAACAGTTACAAGGTATGCTCCCCATGTGCATGTCTGTGTCCAAATTTCCCATTTTAGAAGGACACCAGGGGCATCAGCAGATGGCATAATGGCTTCGTCGCTGGAATCCCACATAGCAGACCGGGTGCATGTGCAGGCATGCCCAAAATTTTGAGAGGAGAATAAAGGAGAAGGGATTGTGGCATGGCCAACCCCCATGGGGGATTATTTTTCCCTTTCTGTTTCTATATCTCCCTCTGTCTTTCTGGCAAGTGCACACACCCTATAGCAAAAATCTCTCTAAAAATTTAAAAAAAAAAAAGATGCCAGATATATAGAGTTAGGGGCCCATCATTTTTCAATATGACCTCATTCTAATTAATCATGTCCATAGTAATCTTATTTCCAAATAAGGTCACATTCTGAGGTAGTGGAAGTTAGGACTTCAATGTATGAGTCTTGGGGACACCTTTTAAATCCATAACAGTGGAATTCTGGCCCAAGATCTACCAGTGGTTATTGGTGTGTTTGTTCCACCCAACCTTGAGCAGCTAACAACTTGTCTCTTATTTCTGAAAATATATGATTTATAGCTTTCCTTTTATATTTAATTTTAATTTTAATTTTTAATATTACATTTAATCATATATATGTATATATATACACATATATATATAATTTATTTATTTACTTATTTTAATTTTAACAGAGAGGGACAGAGCAAGAGAGAGAGGGAAAGTGAGAAAGCAAGCCACTAGGTCCAGGACTTGAACCACAGTTGGCCATGTGGGAGTCCAGAGCCCTTAACCACCATGCCACCTGCCGGCCCTTGGTGGGTAATTATCTTGTTGTTGTTTTATTTTATTTATTCATTCATTCATTTATTCATTTTTATTTGACCAGAGAGACAGAGAGGGAAAGTGAGAAAGCAAGCCACCAGGTCCAGGTCTTGAACCGTGGTTGGCTATGTGGGAATGTACAGCGCCTTAACCACCATGCCACCTGCGGCCCCTTGCCCTCCCCCATTCCACACTGTCTTAAGTGCCTATAACTATTTTCACTGCTTTTATGCCCTCCAATATTTCAATCTCTAATCTCTATTATATAGTGCGGACAGTCAGTATATATTATCTTTTCTTCATAGCTTGGTTTGCTTCACTCAGTAATAAATCTTCCAAATTTGACCACTTTCTATCAAATGTGAGGGTCTTGTTTTTTTATGGCTGAATAGTATTCCATATAGCATATGTGCCACACTTTTTCAATCCATTCATCTGTTTGCAGACATTTGGGTTGGTTCCATGTCTTGGCAATCGTGAATAATGCTGCAGTAAACATTGATGTGCAAGCACTTTTCTGACTGAGAATTCTCCTCTCTTGTGGGTAGATACCCAGAAGGGGGATTGCTGGATCAAATGGTAGTTCCATTTGTAGATCTTTTTTTTTTTTTTTTAGAGGTTCTCGCTATAGGGCGTGTGTGCTCGCCAGACAGACAGAGAGAGACATAGAGACAGAAAGCGAGAAATCACCCCCCAGGAGGGATGGTCACACCGCAATCCCTTCTCCTCCATTCTCCTCTTGGGATCTTGGGCACGCAGGCACCCGTGCCCAGCGTGAGTTTTAAGCCACCTGGTCTGGGACGCGAACCACAGTCGACTACGTGGGAGTCCAGCGACATAGCCATTACGCTAACTGCTGGTTCCTTCCTTCTATTTGTAGATCTTTGAGGAACCTCCATATTGTTTTCCACAGTGGCTGAAACCATTTACATTCCCACCAAGAGCATAGGAGATTTCCCCTTTCACCTCACTAACCCTTCATCACAGCATACAAAATGCAGTTTCCTCTCTAGAATACACTATATAGTGGCCTAGTCATGCATGTTATCACCAACAAATAATTTTCCATTTCTTATTTCTTATAACAAACTACCTTTATTGATCTAACTACTTTCAATAGCAAGTTTAGTACATACATAAATATCTGTGAACCAATGTTTGACTTTAGGCATGAAACTGTGCATAGAATGAATAAACTATAATGTAGCACGTAACTGAGGCTATAAAGCTTACTGTGGTTATTAAATAGGTATTTTTTAATATATTTTTTAATTTCAAGAAAGGCAATTTTAGCTTTAAAAATTCAAAATCAAAAAATGTTAAGAGAACTTTCTTAAGACTTAAAGCCAGAAAACAGATTAGGATTCTGTTCAAATAGTAGGTACAAGGATCTGTCAACAGTTCAAGAGAAGACAAAAATCCTTATCTCTGCAGTACAAAGTATAGAAAAATATGAGTATGGTTTTAGTCTAACATCATAAAATTCTATTTTATCAGCTCAGTCTCATCTATTTAATCTAACTTCTGTTGTTGTCCAAGCTTTCCACTTAAATTCTGGAAAATAATATTCAGCTTCAGGCTTGTCCTTACCATTAAGCTGGCCCTTTTCTTAGATGTCTTTAAACTCGTTTATTTGTGTCTGACTTTAGTTTTTCTGATATAGTACTCCCTTCAGAACTTCTTGGAAGACTGGTCTGATGTTGGGAATTGTTTTGGATTTTGTTTATCTGAGAATGTTCTTATCTTCTCCTCCCACATGAAGGATACTCTTTCCGAGTATAGTATTCGCAGTTGAAATTGTTTTTCACTCAATGCGTTGAATGTATTTTCCCATTCTTTCCTTGCTCACATTGTTTCTGATGAAAGGTCTGCTGTTAGCCTGGTGGGATATCCTTGTAGGTTACCTGACATTTTTCTCTTGCCAGTCTAAGTAGCTTGTCTTTGTCTGTGGTTTTGGTCAATCTGGCTATAGTGTGTCTTGAGGAAGATCTTATTGGGTTGATTCTATTTAGTTTTGTTTGTATTTTTGGGGTATGGATCTTTGAATGCTTCTCTAGGTTTGGAAATTTTTCTTCTAGGATTTCATAGAATAAATTATCAATGCCCTTATTAGTGTCTTCTGAAATACCAATTATCTAGATGTTTGAACATTTAGTGGTATCTAGTATTTCTCATATATTATTCTCAATTTTTTAGACAATTGTCTCAGTCTTTGTAGTGGATTTCGTAGGCCAGTGATTCTGTCTTCTACATCTGAGATTTGATCTTCTGTATGATCTAGTCTGCTTTTAACACTTGCAAGGAAGGTTTTGATTCCCTGTATTACAGTCTTCATCTCTAACTGTTCCATTTGATTCTTTTTTTATGATGTGTATTTCCTCTTTCAGCTTGTTCAAGAAATTCTTCACCTCCTGGAACTCCTCAGTTCTATTCTGGAGTTCATTGTCTCTTCTCTTGAACCTCTGTTAGCTTTGTCACTATGAATATTCTTAATTCATTATCAGACATTCCCATGAGTTCCATTGTACTGTCTGTGGATGAAGAAGAGCTATTCTTTCCCTTGGGGGGAAGGGAGAATAATCTTGGATTCTCATATTTCTTGTCCCTTTGTGGTGATTTCTAGCCATCTGCTGGGTTATACATTTCTTCCTAACTTCTAGAAGTTCAATCTTAATGTTCAGGGGCATGCAGGAGGAGGTGATCTGTAATCTTTTCGCCATTCTGATTTTATCCCTTTGTGCAGCAGATTCAGTGGGTATTGAGGACTATGTTGACTTTAATTGTATTAAGATGTTTGGCTACATTGCCCTGAGACCTGTTTAGACAGTGCATGGAGACTGAGCAGTAACGTAATGAGGTAAAAGGAAAAGAAAACAGAGAAAAAGAAAAGAAAAAGAGGAGAGAAAGAAAAAAGAACCAAAAATATTTATATATTTTTAAAAAGCAAAAAATAAAAACTATATGGCTGGGAACGAGCAGTTAGTAGAATGGCTATGTCACTGGACTCCCATGTAGTTGACCGTGGTTCACGTCCTGGACCTGGTGGCTTAAAACTCACACCGGGCGCGTGTGCGTGCGTGCCCAAGATCCTGAGAGGAGAATGGAGGAGAAGGGATTGCGGCGTGACCATCCCCCCTGGGGGGTGGTTTCTTGCTTTCTGTCTCTATGTCTCTCTCTGTCTGGCAAGCACACGCGCCCTATAGCAAAAATATCTCCCAAAAAAACTGTATAGCATGCTCTAGTTCTCAGCTACAATGGAGGAGTCTTCATCTGAAAGCCTGCCCCTTGCTTCACCTAAATGAGAGGGAAGAAAGGGGATTATTAGCAAGGTAAAGGAGGACCTGAAAGTCAAGAGAATACTTTACCTTACAATTTTTTAAAAAATAATTACATAAAAATGAGAAGGCAGAGAGAGACCAAGAGAAGGATGCAGTGGGCATCCTACTACTTGAGGCTGGAGGCTAGAGGCTGGATGATCAGTAGACAATATTCATTTCTCTTATCCTCTGAAAGGACTAGTTCTCAGCTGCAATGGAGGAGTCTTCTTCTGAAGGCCTGCCCCTTGCCTCTCCACTTGAGACTAGGGTCTGGAGGCTGAATCGATGTGTAGCTTTCTGTATCTTGTATTTTTACTGGGTATGAGCTTAGAACAACTTAACATCATTTTACTTTTTCTCACATTCTCATCTTACATATTACCCACCTTCACAAAATGCTTTGCTGGTCTACATACACTGGCATCTTTTAACTGCCCCACATAAAGCAAGGAGAAGGTCTAGGTCAAGACTCAGTGAAAAGTATCCCACAAATTTAGTGAGATTGAGAAAGATCTCAGCTTCTTGGCTTATGAAAAATGTCTAATTTCTCAGAGTCACACTGCTATACCAGTGTCAGTTACTCACTCTTCTATTCAGCTAAGAAAACTGAGGTTCTCCTGTGCCACCCAGGAGACTTCTCAGTTTCTCTCATCATGGCCAATTCTGTCACAGATTTCATAACTTCTCAAGATTGATCAGAGTCAGAAAAGTGAGAAGGCCTCTAAGCTATTAGAGCTGCTATTTTAGAAAAGAGGTTAATATTTAAGAAGATCATAAATATAAGCATAAACTCATGAGCATAACACTTCTGCTTCATTGATATTGCCTTCATAGTAGAAAAACTTTATTGAAAATCCATATGTTGCTGTTTGCCCTCTTTAAGTGGCTTTTCATGTCATCTCTGACTTTGTAACATTTGATTCTTTACAGTCCTGTTAGGATGGTATCTCTAATTTATTCTGGCTGCATAAAAATGATTTTGGTGACTAAACATATTGGGAGTGAAAAGTTTTCTGTTTTAATGTGTTGAATATGTTCAAGGAGAACTTCTCCCTCCAACTTTTTAAAACTTCGCTTAATAAAACCACTCTGAACTCCTTTGTGTATAATTAATAGTGTGTTCAAAATGTGTGTGACCTCCTCTAGGATTCAAAGAAAAAGGAAAAACACAATGGAGAAAATACTCTACTTATAATTAAACCCCTGTGAAACACTTGCACTAAAACTCAGCTTACTTGAAAAGATCTTTGCTTTGGCTTTGCACTTGAATTTGAAATCAGGAAGGCTGCTTCTGATTATTCTCAAAAGAGAACTTCAGGATTAATTGCAATATGCAATGGAGTTTTCGAGTGGAAAAAAAATGTCACCAAATTATTTCAAAATGCAAAAGTATGTAAAGTCGCATATATTGCATAAGTCCTTCCATGGAGCAATTCCATTCATCTTTGTCACAGACAAACATGAAAGATATTAGGGTTACATAAAATTGGCAGACATTTGCCCAGAAGCATTAAGAATTAAATCATGTAACTACATGTGTATAACTTTGTTAGTCAAATTGATCATTTGTGTGAGGTCAGAAAGAGGTAAAATGTGGGGACCAGCAGTTAGTGTAATGGCTATGTCGCTGGACTCCCACATAGTCGACCGTGGTTCATGTCCTGGACCCGGTGGCTTAAAACTCACGCCGGGCGCTTGTGCATGCATGCCCAAGATCCTGAGAGGAGAATGGAGGAGAAGGGATTGCGGTGTGGCCATCCCCCTTGGAGGATGATTTCTCGCTTCCTATCTCTCTGTCTGTCTCTGTCTGTCTGGCGAGCACACGCTCCCTATAGCAAACACACACACACACACACACACACACACACAAAATCTCAAAAAAAAGAGGTAAAATGTATAATTAAACCTAATCTCTACTTCATTTTCTGTTTTTCAAAGTGTCTTAAATATTTTTTCTTAATTATTCCTTGTCAATCAACTGTGTCTAGTTTAAATCCCCTCATCTTAAGTTTCACTAAAATAAATATGTTTGGTAACATTATCACAGAGCAAATTAATATTAACTTTGATTTATCCATCAAGATTCACTCTCTAATCTTTTTCACTTTGCTCTGGGAAGGTAGCAGTGTGGGAAGAGTCACAATTTTAGATCAACTTCATTAATGATTTCTAGTGGCCTTGACCAACAAGACCCATCAAAAAATGGCAGAAAGTGGAAGCTAGACAGTGGTGCAATGGCAAAGTGTGACACTCTGTTCTGTGAGGGAAGCCCATGTGTAAAGACTCTGAGTTTGCATTGGAACCTTTTCTGGGCTTACTGGGTATCATGTGTGCACATATTCCAGGACTGGCTGAGACTGGGCATGGATTGTGGTATTAGGACAGCTGCAGAGGCTGTCTCTCTGTCTTTATTGCTATTTCTATCTCTCTCTCTTTCTTTCTTACTCTTGCAATAAATAAATACTCTTTTTAAAAAGACAGGAGAGGGTCATCATGTGGTGTGGTGGTTAGGGTGTTGTACCGAGGTACAAATTCTGGACCTGGTGACTGGCTTTCTCACTTTTCCTTTCTCTCTCTCTCTCTTTCTGGTCAAATTTTTTAAAAATAAATAATCATAGCAAAATAAAATAAATACATCTTAAAAAATAAAAGAAAGGAAAGGGAAATGGCAGGAGGTAGTGAAATATCAGTGCAGCAATATTTCTCCTAGTTCCTTCCTGCAGAGTTGCCTATGCTGGTTGAGAACTATCCAACAAAAACCCAGTTTCTGTCTATCAGCCCTCTCCATATAGAGCTGTCTGTCTTCAGATACGAGTAAATCATTCCCTCCCTTCCTTCACTACCATCTCTCTCCATGTTACCAGCTCTAGCTTGCCATTGTATCCCTCATGGTTTACCTCTACTCTCTTTATATCTTTAAAATAGTCTCCTAATTATACTCAACTCAAAATGTGCTAATTTGAGGGACCAGACAACGGCACAGTGGTAAAACATGACACTCCACAAAACAACCCACACAGGATGGTTCCCAGTGCAAGTCCAATGAACTCCCTGAATATTCTAGGCATGCTCTTGCTCATGATCAAAGGCTGGCTGAATGCAGGGTAAAATCACAGTGTCAGGATCCTGTTGGGAATACTATCTCTCTGTCTCCCCCTCTCTCTCTCCATCATAGAATAAGTAAATAAACTTTAGAAATATATATCCTAGCTATCCCATTTATTCCCAGCTGAACCAAATCTGATGCTGTTATTAATCTAATGAGATATCAGATATATAATTAATATCATATATATAGATCTATACCTATACATAGATCTACATCTATCTATAAATATGGAACTTATAAATTTGGAAGATTCACTTGGAGGGTCAGCTCTGTGATGCAGTGGTAATGTGCTGCTCAAGGGGAGCCAGATCCCACAGGGAGGCCATGGTTCAAATTCTGACGTGGTCACGTGGACACCTCCCAGACACAGATGAGTGTCCTTCATCCAATAGGCTGAAGGATAAGAGGAAGGGGATGGCAGCATGGCCAGACACTATAGAGGGTACTAATCTCTCTTCCTCTTTCTCTTTTTTCTCTTTCTCACAATCTCACACACACACTTTATTATAATAAAGAAAAAATTTTAAATGATTCATTTAGAGATATTTCATTTTTCCAGGAAATATTTTACAAAAATGTTTACATGTGATATTTGAAATAATAGGATACATATTTTATTTTATAAAACATTTCTCCATTTTTATGACACTTGTAAGTATATACCAATAATTAAGAGCTTGAATGGCTTGTTATATTCTTATTTCTAAAGTACCACAAAGGCAAATAGTCAGAGGAAAAATGAATACTTTCCTATAAGGATATGGATATAGATGGCCTATGAAATAAAAATATAATTGTTGCCTAAAAATGCTTATTTAAAAAATAAGTAATACTTCTAATTAAAAATAGTAGATTGAACACATGGATTTTTATTTACTATTGAAATCCCATCAAGTGGATTTCTCAGAATACATAAGTTCATGAGCATAAAGGAAAGAAGAATGGTTATATCTGGAAGCTGAAACTAATAAAAAAATTTTTTTGAAGAGACTGTCATTTAGCAAACTGGAGAAAGCTTAATGCTAAACTCACAGTGGAGTGAACCAGGAAGAAATAGCTTTACATAGCAGATCCCTGAAGTGGCTCTGAAGTAGAGCTAAGATGGCCAAAAATAAAAGGAGAGTTGAAAAAGCTGTTAAAGAACCATTGGACTTCTAGTTCCCATTCCTCCATTCCATGCAGTCAAATGACTATCCCTCTCTAGCCCCAGCAGAAGTCTAGGAATTCGTATAATCACAGTTTCACTTAAAAGTTGTGGTATTTTATGGTAAATACAGGAAATAAGACAAGGTTCATACGCTGAATACTTAGGGTCCCAATTTTCTTCTCAGAGGGGCAGAGTTCATCAGAAGAGAGTTTAGAAGATTAGAAGATCACCTGGGGTCCAATAAGTTTCAGAGAAGAGACCCAAAGACATGGATATCAGGAATGTCTTTTTTCTTTTCTTTTTCTTTTTCTTTCTTTCCTTTTTTTTTTTTTTTTTTAAGGTTTTGACCATAGAGTGCACAAACTCACCAGAGAGGGAGAGACAGTGAGAAGGAAAGTGAAAAATCACCCCCCTCAGGGGGATGGTCATGCCACAATCCCTCCTCCTCCATTCTCCCCTTGGGATCTTGGGCATGCACGCACATGCGCCCAGCGTGAGTTTAAGCCACCAGGTCCAAGACTCGAACCCCAGTCTGCTACAGGGGAGTTCAGTGACATAGCCATTTGCTAACTGCTGGTCCCAAGACATGAGTTTTCACAGTGACAAGGACCAAGGGAGTACTCAGATCATTGGGTCAGAAAAGCTGAGAGAGAGGGAACCAACGTAAAAAAGAAGAAAAATATTTAGGAGACACGAAAATGGAAAATTATCTGTCAATGATAAAGTGTATGATAATATCTTTAATATACAGTGTATTCATGATGGGAAAATTCAAGCTATAAGAATATACAGTAATAGAGTGTATAATTAAAAAATAAATAAAAGACCACCATTATATTTATAATAGTGAGAATAAAGAGAAAATACATAAGCTTGCAGATTGAGGGAAAAGGGAGTTATTAAAGTCTGAAAAATTATGTAAGACTTTTCAATGACAACCCTTAATTCTTAAATATAAAAGACCAATACTTTTAAAAACCTGAGGGAAATGTTACTCAATCTAGAATTCTATTGTATTATCCGGAAAGTCATGATGCTTTTTTGCATAGAGAAACATAGAAAAATATGTCATGGTTTTCCTGATGACCTAATTTATCAGTCAAGTTATCAGTCAAATGTGAGGATAAATTAATGATTTTCAGAACTGATAGTTCTCAAAATTCCAATTATGTCTATAAAGGGCAAATGACCTAGATAAAAGCAGGTAGGAAGGCTCTAATTGGGATTAGCAGATAGCACAAAGTTTACATTGCCAGATTCCCACTTAGTCAACTGTGGTTCGAGTCCCAGACCTGGCAGCTTAAAACTCATGCTGGGCGTGTGTGTGTGTGTGTGTGTGCGTGTGTGCCCCAAATCCTGAGGGAATGGAGGAGAAGGAATTGCAGTGTGGCCATCCCACTTGGGAGGTGATTTCTTGCTTTCTCTTTCTTTCCAGTAAGCATGTGCGCACACACATGTGCACACACACACACACACACACACACACCTATAGCAAAGCTCTTTCAAAAAAAAAAGAAGGCTCTAATAAAGATTTCTTCAGAGATCATTTTGATAAATGACTGAAAGAAATGAACATCTTGAAAATACATTTAGAAGTCTGGCAAAGTAAAATGTTCTAGAACTAAGTGAAATCAATGTAACTATTCCACTTGAGCAACAAAAAAAGTAATCATAGTTTGTTATATGACTCCATTCTAATTTACATTGTCTTAGTGATATTAAATATATTGATTATATTACTATAACCAAGATGACAGCAAAAATACATCAGGACATTGGGGGAAGAGGCAGTATATAGATCACAGTGACAGAGTGGGAGGATTTGGTAAAATAGAGCTACATCCTTATTGGTAGGCCAACAGGTATTATCTAATATTTTTAAGTGTATCATTTAGATCATATAGACGTTAAGAACCAGACAGTGGTGGGGTGGTTCAGGCAGCCAGATCCCACATGGCTGACTGCACAGCTCAAAGCCCGGACCCCATGGTTTGGCTTGAGGAATACAGCA
>NW_006208436.1:1340899-1378584 GCF_000334495.1 Tupaia belangeri chinensis
ACATGTGTGTAAGTGCCCAAAATCCCAAAAGAAGGAATATAGGAGAAGGAATTACATATAAGCATCACCCAATGGGAGGTGCTTTCTCATTTCCTTCTCTCTCTCACTCTGTCTGTCTGTCTGTCTTTCTCTGGCAAGCACACACACTCTCTGGTAAATTTTTTTAAAAGAGAAATTTAGAAATTAAGTTCAAAAGAATCAAGTAAATAAATCATTACAACTTTAATATCTGATTTATTATTCTGTATTTGAAATTAGAACTAGTTCCTGTTTTGGTCTCTCATTGTATTAAACCTACTTAACCACCTTTCTCCCTTCAAAACAAGACATGGTTAATTTGATCGATGTTGTCTAACCCAATTTTTATAGGCACAGATTTTTAATGAGAGTTATTCAAGAGAAATTTAATTTTCTCATTCATTAAAATATTTGAATTATGAAAATATATTTCATCAACCTAAATTATTCCAGATTACCAGCAAACAAAGAATCCTGCCCACTATTTCTGTCTTTTTCCAAGTTACCTGCCATTTCCCTCTTCAGACTTCATATAATATTATTTGAGAGTTGGTATTGTTAGTAGTTTCATGAGAAAAATTTCTATTTGTCTTTCCTTTAAATGCTAAAGCCTGGGTTTTTATGTTTCCAAAATGATGTTTGATACTGGAAGTTCTATCACTCCTCATGTGAGAATCTGTTTCAATATCAGAACAAGAAAAGGATTATTTCTAATTTCCATACTAAATGGGATATCATGTCATCCATGACGGTCTTTAACCAACAGTCAAAAGATGAAAGGTTTCTTAAGAGGACAAATGTTTCAGCCGTTCACAAGTTATTCTGCTCCTATCATCAACTACGAGGGTTATAGCGCCAGACGTCATGAGCACAAGATGAACAGCCTGGAACAGGCAATGCATAAGAACTTTCCCAGATGTATAGTCAACCCACTTTCCGCCTGCCCGCAATTTTACGTACCCTTTGGAAACTCTGAGTCCTGGATGTAATATGCAGTAGTCAGGGATATCACATGGATTTATAGCCTTTTCTGGAGTGCTGGGGGACTCATGCCCTGGGCAAGGATTATAATCATTCATATATGTACTGCTTCTTCTTTTTCCTCTGTGAGAGATGTAGCATTGATATCTTATTTCAGGAAGTCACTTACACATATTTCAAGTCAAAGATGTGAGAAACCTACTTAACTATTTCCTGGCCCAACTACAAAAAATACATTAAATGAAACGGGTATGTGAGAGCAATTTTGTAGCAGGTGGCAAAGCCTTTAATGCAGAAGTCCCATCATGTTAGGTTGCCAGGAAAATCATGATGTATTTTTCTATGCAAAAATGTGTCATGACCTTCCCCACAACCCAATAGTAACCCTGGGGACAACTGGCAACTATTAATGGGTACTTTAATGTGGGTTAGTGCATTTTAACTCCTATGGCATGTATGGAAGAGAGGAGGATGGGGGAAAGGAGCAGGCTTATGGGAGGCGGAGCTACTAAGTTTTGTATGTGCCAGCTTTCAAGTTTAAACCAAAACAAATACACCATGCTTTATAATATTCCTCTTAATATCCTTGAGTCAGGTGGGCAGGTAGTAAGGTGATTAATAGTGCTAGACTCCTACATGGCAGGCTGTGGTTTGAGTCCCAGACCGGGTGGCTTATTTTTTCACTTTCCTTTTTTCTCTTTATCTCTCACTTTGTCCCTCTCTGGTCAAATTAAAATAAATAAATAAAATAAAGTTAAATAAAATAATTCTTTTAAAAAAATCCCTGAGCCATATTTATGGCACATGTACTTTCATAACGCAGTGCTCTTATATGTAATGAATGGCACTGTTTTATCTAGTGTGTTATAATCCATTCCACTTTCTCTGTTGGTCTGTTAATAACATTAACATGTACAATTCATTGAGCACCTATTAGAGGCCAAGCTCTGACCTGACATGTCACATAAATAACTTTACATCATTTTCACAGCAATGCTTGAGGTAGGTACTAAGATTTTCACTCTACAAGTGAGAGAATTATACAGCTTGCTTGCAAGTGGCCATGATTAGACATTACTTTGTTATACTGCCTATATCTTTCAAGACCAATAATCCCATCTCCTACAGAATGAAATGATAAATAACATGGAGGATTTTTCTGCTCAAAGCACTTTCTTTGAAACTGTTGCAGTTTAAATGTGCTCACCAAAAATATGTGTTGAATTTTGGTTTTGACAGGATTAAGAAGGTAAAAACTTAATCCAACTATGGTGCTGAATGGTGGAGCTTTTGGTAAGTGATTAGAAATAGGCAAGATTACCAGAGCTCCCGTGATTGAATCCTTGTAGGCTTACAAAGGAGAGAGAATGAGGCAGAGATATAGACATGGACATTCAAGTTCTTGCCCTATGATGACCTGCACTGCCTTGAGACTCTACAGAGAGTCTTTGCCAAGAAGATTCTCACCAGATGTGACCCCTTGACGTTCAACCTCCATGAGCTAAATAAACCTCTATTCTTTTTGTAAATTATTCAGTGTCATATTCAGTTGTTACTTACAGAAGAGTGACTAAGATTAAAATCTGCTCTAAGAGATCTTCTTTCACTCCTGAACACTATCCCTCTTCCCTTCACCATGCCATGAGCAGAGGACATGAGTCAGGAAAAAGAAAATCCAATTGATAAATACCAGGGACAGAGGGGAATGAGATGAGGAGATAGGGCTTTAGACTTTATCTTGAAATATGTAAATATAGCAGAAATATAAGAAAAGACAAAAATAAATAAGTGCTCATTTTAAGTGAATATAATTTAAATCAGTATATTGATTTCAGTTTTGTAATTTTTGTACATTATATGTTTGAAATTTTTTATATTTTATATTCATTTAAAATAATAGCTCTGTTCAGGTCAAATTAGGATATAAATATTAGCACCACATAGTGTTTTAGACTTTACATAGTGATAGCCCATTACTGAAGTTTCTGAGAAAGAAGACAGTCTTGGGTGAAAATTCTCACAGCTGAGAGAATAGATTGAAAAGGTAAGACATGAGAGTCAGAAAAATAATTGAAAAGGTAACCCTCACAGTTATAGTAGAAGATGACAGGATATTTGCCATATGGGTAGCAAGAATGGGATGGAGGGGACAGAGTTTCAGTAGTGGATTCTGTGGGACTTTGTGACTTATGGACTATCAAGGAGATCAGTAAAGAGAAGAATCAAATATAACCCCAAACCTCCCAGGATAGTTGGTTAAACACATAAATCCAAGGACAAAATGGCACTAGTTGGGAAGGAAAAAGTATCAATTCAGTCTGGAGCTCCTGTTGAGAAGTTCTGACAGGATATTGAAATAAGATACTCACAGACAGTTAGGAATGAGAGCCCAGAGCTCTAGAGAAAGATGAGAGTTGAAGACAGATAACCTCCATCTTCCCTACAGAAGTGATTGTCCAGGCATGAAGCTAAATAAGACTGATCAAAAAGGAGAGCTGAATGAAAACAGAAAACTGTAAAGAGAATGGGTCAGGGAGAGTTCTGGGCTCCAAGGTACCATACGGTTAAGAAATATCTGCCTCATGTAAACACATCTCATCTCCAGCAAAGAAATTAATAAGACCTTGAATACCACCTAAGAGCATCCAAGCAGAAGAGAAATGCCAGTACCTACTGTGTTCCAGAAACTTCAATAAGTGATTAACATAATCTTACTTTTCCACTAAACAGCTCACCAAGATGACACAATGATAACCACTTTTTTTTTAAGTTTGCTATGGAGTACATGCACTCACCCAAGAGAGACAGAGACAGAGAAGTAAAGTGTGAAATCACTCTCGGGGGTGGGGGAGGGGAAGGATATCCAAGATCCTCTCAGGATTTGGGACATGCATACAAACACACATCAGGCATGTTTTTCAGGCCACTGGTTCTGGGACACAAACTATGCAGTCAGCCATGTAGGACTGAGCTGTCTTAACCACCACATCACTGGATGGCCCATGATACTCATTCTTTTTTTTTTTTTTTTGGAGAGGTTTTTGCTATAGGGCATGTGCGCTCGCCAGACAGACAGAGAGAGACAGAGAGATAGGAAGCAAGAAATCACCCCCTAGAGGGGATGGCCATGCCGCAATCCCTTCTCCTCCATTCTCCTCTCGGGATCTTGGGCATGCATGCACATGCACCTGGCATGAGTTTTAAGCCACCGGGCCCGGGACTCGAACCGCGGTTGACTATATGGGAGTCCAGGGACATAGCCATTACACTAACTGCTGGTCCCAATGATACCCATTCTTAAAAAGGGGAACTGAACCTCAGAGGAAAGGAACAATATGCCCAAGTTCATGCAGCAAGTGCCAGGACTATGATTCAAATTCACATTTGAATATTTCCAAAGCAGAAATTGCTTCTTACTAGTTCTGAAAATATCTGTCTAGGGAGCAACTTATTACGTTGCTGGAAAGTTGAAACATATTTTTCTGTTTTTTTTTTTTTGTGTGTGTGTGTATGTGTGTGTGTGTGTGTGTGTGCAAAAATGAATCATGACTTTTCTGATGACCCAGTACATGTTTTCAATAGCTCCTACCTTTTAAAAAGGACATGGAATAATTCAAATAAACTAGACTATAGTGTGGTTGAGAGCGCTTTATTTTCAGTCTAAATGACCATTTGTTTGGATTTAAATTGAGCCCATTTATGGGACCAGAAAATGGCAAAATGGTTACATCACTGGTCTCCCAAACTATGGTTTGAGTCCTGGACCCAGTGTCTTAAACTCACACCAGGCACATATGCATGTGTGCATGCCAAAAATCCTGAGAGGAAAATGCAGAAGGGATTATGGCATGGTCATCCCCTCAGGAGCTTATTTCTCACTTTTTGTCTCTCTGGCACACACCCTATAGCAAAACTATCTCTCTCTCAAAAAAAAAAAAAAAAAAAATTGAGCCCATTTATGACTTAATAATATTTGGTGTTTTTATTTATTTATATATATATGATATATAAGGGAGTTGTTGCAAATAATTCATGCAATGAATCTAGACATTTGTTTTTCTAACAATGCAATCAGAACAATACATTTGTTTCAAATCAAGGGGTTTTGTGTGTGTTTTTTTTTGGAGGGGGGAGAGGTTTTTGTTTTTTTGTTTGGTTTTTTGTTTGTTTCATTTTTTTGCTGTAGGGTGTGTGCGCTTGCCAGAAAGACAGAGAGGAACAGAGAGACATAAAGTGCAAAATCACTCCCCAGGGGTGATGGCCATGCTGCAATCCCTTCTTCTCCATTCTCCTCTCAGGATCTTGGGCATGCAAGCACACAGGCCCAGAATGAGTTTAAGCCACCGAGTCTGGCACTTTAATAGTGGTCGACTACATGGGAGTCTAGCTACATAGCCATTATGCCATCTGCTGGTCCCTAAATCAGTTTTATTTATATGCTAAAGTAAAGGATTTAATCAAAGAAAGAAATTATCAGCAAACCTGAAGGCACTTCCTCAGTACTAGCCAGCTAAGCATTAGTTAAGTAATGGGTGAGAAAGTGAAAACTCAGATCTCCAATCAGGAGAATTCAGTGGGTGAACCCTGATATAACTTGACCTTTAGCCAGTGCTCAGTAAAGTTATCATCCACTTAGGGACCAGCAGTTAGCTTAATAGTTATGTCACTGGACTCCCACATAGTTGACCGCAGTTCGAGTCCCGGACCCGGTGGCTTAAACTCATGCCAGGCACATGTGCGTGCCCAAGATCCCAAGAGAAGAATGGAGGAAAAGGGATTGCGGCGTGGCTATCCCCCCTGGGGGGGGATTTCTCGCTTTCTGTCTCTCTGTCTCTCTCTGTCTGTCTGGCGAGCACATGCACCCTATAGCAAAAACCTCTCCTAAAAAAAAAAGAAAAAAAAAAGTTATCATCCACTTGAACACCTCCAAACATTTTCTCTGCAGCCCATAGCACAAAGAGAGAAGGTAAGCAATATACTTTAGAAGTAGTAGTATAGTTTATCAATTCTGTCTCACAAATAGAAGCTATGAGTGATTGGGTTTAAGCCTATAAGTCTCATTCACAATTCAAGTCGTCACCATTTCCAAATGGTTCACCAGCAGCTCATAGTCAATGCAATAAGTCTCTACAGGAGAAGAAGCCACAGGAGGTAAATAAAAACAAAGCAAAACAAAAATCAATATTATTGTTACCATTCTAGCAACCAGTAAGATTCATTGAGGATTAAAGTTTCTGACAAAGATAACAAAATGAGTTAAGTTCCATTAAGTACCTGATTCATTACTACTTGATTCACTTTTACTGCTTAAGAGGTGGGATAACATTGACCGAGTCCAAACTCTTAAATGATTGCTCACAATGAGCAGGAACAACTTTTTAAACCCTGAATTTAAAAGTATTATTCTTTCAAAATCTTCCACAGGGCCAGCAGGTGGCATGGAGATTAAGGTACTGGATCCCACTTGGCCGACTGCATAGTTTGAGTCCTGCACCTACCTGGCAGCTTGAAAGTCATGCAAGGAGAATGTGCATGGTTCCCCAAATCCCAAGGATACTGGAGGAAAAGAGAATGGGGCATGGCCATCTCGCCTGGAGGGTGAGTTCTCACTTTCCCTTTCTCTCTCTTTCGCTCTATAGCAAAACAGGACAAACAAAAAGCCTGCCACATTCTTTGAAAATGGTTCTTTGATATTGTGCTGTCATAAATATCCTGACATACGGTGTTACTTATATTTCTCTAGAGCCTATGACCTTTAGCCATCCATGTACAGAATAAATTTTGCATAGAGAAGTAGAAAATATCCTGTAGCTTCATCATTGACCTTGAAGGATAAAAATTTTTAGGACACTAACATATCAGTGAATTGCTATAAATATGTACTTGTTTACTGTTTTTCTAGGCGAGGCTCACAAAATACTTAAAGGATGTAGAATGGGTCTTGGAGAAAATCATAAGATCTATCTGTTGCCAGGACAATGTTAGTAAAATACACACATCATTCCAGACAGACCAAAGAACCTTGCAAACACTCATCACTCTTTCTCTCATCTGGTGTGGAAATGATAAACAGACCGAAAATCCACCTTGTGTTGATTCCTCTCTTTAATGTCCTGACTGTTTAATCTAATAGCTTAGTTTTATGAGCCAGCTATTTCAAGTCAAGAGTCTCACTCTACCAGCCCATATTTTACAATGCCAACTGTGTACCAGATATAAACAAGGACGGTAAGTTCATGAATCAGTGAGAACATGAATAAACATGTCCATGTGGCAGTAGAGTACTATTAAAAGAAAAGGAAACAGTAGTTGAAGAAAAAAAAAAAACTCTGTTTAGAAGAATTTATATTCCATCTTTCTCTTTTTAATGGTTTTGAATATTGAAAGTAGAAAGAATAAATCACTAAAATGGTGAATATTTCTGGGTGCTACTTGGCATAAAGTGTGTATGTGCATTTTGATTCTTAAAGCTCTCATTCTTGGGCCAGCAGTTCATGTAGTGGTTAAAGTCCTGGACTCCCACATGGCTGATTGCAGTTCAAGTCTCATTCCCCGTGGTTTGAAACTCATGCAAGGCACATGTGCTTTCATGCCCAACATCACAAGAGGAGAATAAAGGAGATGGGATTGTGGCATGGCAACCCCCCACCCCGGGGGTGATTTCTCATGTTCTGTCTCTCTGTCTCTGTCTCACCAGCAAGCGCATGTGCCCTATAGGAAAAATCTCTCCAACAAAAACAAAAAAGCTCTCATCCTTATAAACATTACCCAAATCAAAAGAAATACTAATAACCAATAAGATGCTTTGCATGATTTACGTTAATCTTTTAGCTTTGCATCAATAAGTAGATTTGTAAATTATATGCTCTATTTCAAGCCAGTTCAGTAAACTGTTGTGCATACACATCCATGTGTTTCAAATGTTGACATATATATATGTATAGTTGTCAGAAATGCCATGACATATTTTTCTATGTAAAAATGCATCATGATCTTTCCAACAACCCAATATAGTCTAGTTTGCTTGTACCTTAGAAAGACATCAAAATTTGAATGTGAATGGAAATTCAGCAACACAGTTCATGTCCAGAATCAAGGGACATTTTGGTGGAAGCATTTGCTTCATAGTAACTTCCCAGACTTGACCCATTTGAAGCAGAAACCTCTTGGTGCTCCCAAGAGAGTCTGGGAAATCGTTAGTACAGCTCAGAAATATGAATGATCTTGCTTTCTGCCTCTCTGGTTAAATCTCAAACTACCCCAACTCATGGATGAAGGGAAAAATCCAACTCATCTATTTTATTACTGTATTTTATCAATTCTAAGACATTTCAGCATATTTAACCTCCCTGAAATTGTGATGTATCTTTAATTTGTAGCATCTTAGAATTAATTAGAAGCATTTTTCTTTCCTAATGGCATATAAAATAAATGTATTTGCTGCTATTGATGGCATTTTAGATTAGATGAAATATGGTATAGGTATGTCTCACCAGTTTTTAGTATAATAAATATCACTCCAAGTTAGTGAAAGCAAAAAGATCTGAATTGTAGTTTTTAAAATATAGTTTTACTATTCTTAACTAGTTGAATAGCAATTTACAATCTAAATACTTTCCTTAGAGGAATTTTAAAGTATAAGTATGCTAGAGGGATTATGTTAAAGTAATAAAAGTAAATATAAGTGCTTAATATGTATAAATAAGGTCTATGTAATAAACTATGTGCATTTCTCTTTTTTAACCCTTTTAGAAACCCTATTTGCCAAGAATTCGAAAGGGGAAAAAATTTCATACCCAAATTATAAACCAATTGAGAAAAGAAAACAAATGATAAAATACATAGTACCTCTAAATAATACCTTTATTACTGATAGGGCTAATATATGAAAATATGACCTATCTTCAGATAATCAGGCTGATTCAGAAAGAAACAACAGGGTTGGAAAATAGCCTTTACTTTACTAACACATATGAGGTAGGAATAATAACCCCATTATAAAGAAGAAAACTGAGGTGCACAGAGACCAATTACCCTATGAAGGATTGTGGTATATGCCACCTCAAAATACACCAGTTTAGCAGAAGGATTACTTGGAGCTAAAGGTAACTGAGAAGAAAATATATGAAAAGCTCTCTTTCCTCCTCCTATTAGCCTAAAATTCTAAATTTAAAAAGGTGCCCCTCCTCCTGTCCCCACAAGGAAGGACAACTTGATCACCAAAGGCAACTTTAGTCCCTTATCAGCCTTGAAATGTCAGCAAGAACTCAAAATAGCAACTTTACTCATTTGCCTTCATTTACTATTAGTTTCCCATTCCATATATTTTACCTTCCCACAATTTGCTGTCCCTAGAAACTCAAAGTCCTTTTCCTTTGTTTTTGTTGCTCATCTAAAACGGCATTGTTCTTTTTTTTTTTTTTTTTTTTATTAGGTTTTTGGCATAGTGCACATGTACTTGCCCAAGAGAGACAGAGAGACAATGAAAGGTAAAGTCTAAAAACACGCCTCCAGGGGAGGTGATCATCCCCAGGGGAGATGATCATCCCCAATCTTGTCTTCTCCTACTCCTGGGATTTTGGCATGCACTCTAATGTGCCCAGCATGGTTTTCAAGCTGCCCGGTCCAGGACCCAAACTGCAGTAGACCATGTGGGAGTCACTGGCCACCACCACATCAGCTGCCGGCTCTGCATTGTTTTTATTGGAAGATGTTCTAAAAGTTGGAATTCCATAAAAAATACACATATTAGTAAACTTCTGTTTGATTTTCTCTTGTTAATCTGTCTGTTGTTATAGGGATCTTTTAACTAAATAATGAGAAAGATAATTTAGCCATAAAAAAGAACATGGAAGGATGGGAAAAATGTATTGTTCAGAGCTAGCAGACAGCGTGCTGGTTAAGGCACTGGACTCCCACATGGCTGACCACAGTTTGGGTCCCAGACCTGGTGTCTTGCTTTCTCACTTTCTCTCTCTCTTTCTGTCTCTCTCTGGTGGGTGTACAGGCCCTGTAGTAAAATTAAAAATAACAATAATGATAAATAAAATTAAATAAATAATTATTTTTTAAAAGAAATTCATTTTTCCTCTGCTACATGCACTAGAATATAAAACAGTGAGTTTTTAAAAATTGAAACACAGGATCTCCAGTCACTAACTTATTGTTTTTATTTACAAATACAAAAAAGATTAATTACAAGCCTGTCCTTGTAATCACCATGAATACAAGGCAAATTGCTTAAGCTCTATGTCTCAGTTTTCTCCCCTGGGATGAGGAACACTGATGTTCCAAAGAAGAATCTGGGGGGTTTGAGCACTCTGTAAAGGTGGCTACCAACAGGCTGAACCAAATGCACTTACTATTTTTAGCTAAAAAATAGCCAAATAAGCAATTTTTTATACTTCAACCCACTGTCATCTGAAAGACTGTGCTGGGCTATCATTTCAACGTTAAACATTGACTCACCGCAGTTGCTCTCACAAAAGCATGGTATAGGCATGAAAATGCTTCCACTCTGTGAAGGGAAGCTGGCAAAGCTAGAGTTCAAACATAAAAAGGATGTTTCTCTGAAAGAATTCAATCCTATTCAAAAACCTCACCAGATAATGTTCTGATTAGTCTTCTGCTCCTTGTACAGATAAAGTGTAGAAACATGGAAATTAAGTTAAGATAGTAAATTATCCCTTTGAAATGCTTAACGACCCTAAATAACCTCTCTAGTTCCTTTTCTGTTCACTGTAATGTGATTGTCAGCAAGATTGCTGACCATGTGATGAAGCCCATGCCTGTATTACAATGTGAACCCTAATTATAGCATTAAAACACTAATGAGGAATCATAATATTTCAGTGGAATTTTTTTTTTTCTTTTTTTGGAGAGGTTTTTGCTATAGGGCACATGTGCTCGCCAGAGAGACAGAGAGCGAAAAATCACCCCCCAGGGGGGATGGCCAAGCTGCAATCCCTTCTCCTCCATTCTCCTCTCGGGATCTTGGGCATATACACACACACTCCCGGTGTGAGTTCAAGTTACTGGGTCCAGGACTCTAACCGCAGTCAACTACACAGGAGTCCAGTGACGCAGCATTTACTCTAACTGCTGGTCCCTCAATGGAAAGTTTTTAGTATTCCTCTGAGTTTAGGGGATAAACATATAAGTTGTTCTTTTCTCTTTTTCTTTTTTTTTTTTTTTTAAAATATAATTTTTTTTTTTTTCTTTTTTTTTTTTTTTTTTTTTTTTTTGGAGAGGTTTTTGCTATCGGGTACGTGTGTTCGCCAGACAGACAGAGACAGAGAGATAGAAAGCAAGAATTCACCCCCCGGGGGCATGGTCACGCCGCAATCCCTTCTCCTCCATTCTTCTCTCGGGATTTTGGGCACACATGCACATGCGCCTGGCGTGAGTTTTAAGCCACTGGGTCCGGGACACGAACCGCGGTCGACTACATGGGAGTCCAGCGACACAGTCATTACACTAACTGCTGGTCCCAGTTGTTTCTTTTCTTTATACTTATCAAATTCATAGAAATAAGATAGAAGAAATGAAAACATGTTTTAAATCCTACGAATATGCTTAAAGACCACTTTATTTCAATTGCCCTTTTCTAAAAATGGTTTTTGATTTTAATTGACTAATTGTCCAGTTCTGCTAGATACATTTCTTATTTCTTTTGAATCTTAGAGGCTGAAAGCAACTACCTTGATCATTTGCCTCTTTGAAAGCTCAAGAAAAGGTTAGATTCATTCCATTTGTACAATCACAAGATTCTTTATCCAGTTCTGTCCTTTTTATTAATTGTTCTATTTTATTTATGTGTTAGTATGGGATGAAGTGCATTCTAAATTTAAACTCTGAGCTACGCAACAGAAATTTGTAATAACCCCCATTCCTTTGTGAACACTAAAGTCAGCAATTACTAAATGGAAGAGGACTTTCATTTTATGTCTTATTCCTCATAATTCTGGTTGTCATTAGGCATGTGTAGACCTTTGAGAGTACGCTCCTACTGAAAATATTACACTAATATTCCCCCTTTCAGTCCTCAAGCTAAATACACATGTTTTACTGTCTTACCTTCCTTCCTAATATGTATCATAATTCATAATGGCAATATTTGAAATGTAGAGGTCTTTGAATATTTATTTTCCCCAAAGAAATGGGCATAGCTGCAGCATATTTTATGCGTTCAATGCATAGTCTGTGAATGAATTCATCTCTGCAAAGGTGCCACACAGCTGAACCTCGTGTAGAGTTTCATCTGATCTGAGCTCTGACTGTATAAGGTGACTTGGAGGTTGCTTTCCTGGAGGAAGTGATCTTGCAGTGGTATTATGAATACATAAACAGGAAATAAGAGCCCAGGCACATGGTAAAGAAGAAGGAAATGTTTAAAGTAAATAATGAGAAAGGTAATTTAGCCATTAAAAAGTTAAAAGTCATATAGGAATGGAATGACTGGCCGAAAGTGTTAAAACAGGGGCTATCATTTAATAGAGCAAGTGGCAGGAAGCCATGGATGATGATGTGACATGATCAGACAAACTTAGCACGCCTTGCACTCTTTCAGTAGCAACAGGAATATACTGAATAGATGTTAGGCTAATTGAAAGAAATACCCATCCATTTTATTTGAATAACACAGCATTGGTGACATTGTGTGATTTATGGGTTCTGTCACCTGGACTTTGCCACCTTTCTTTCATGGTATATTTCTACTTATAGATGTATTTCTCTGCTGAACTCACTCACAACTTGACTTGGTTAGGAGCTATTTGCAGAAGAAAGCTTTAAGAGAACATTGTTGGTCTGTATATTTAAGTGACAAATTATTTTTGTTACTGGGACTTTTTTAATATGCAAAATGTGAACCAGATTCCTTAGAAGAATTCAAAGTCTCAAGGCATGTGTATATAGATTAGGGTGGTAGGACCAGCAGATGATGTAATGTTTACGTTGCTGGACTCCCATGTAGTCTGACCACAGTTGGAATCTCAGATCCAGCAGCTTAAAACTTAACACGGGGCACATGTGTGGGCATTCCCAAAATCCCGAGAGAAGAATGGAGAAGGGACTGTGGTGTGACCATCTCCCCAAAGGGCGATTTCTCACTTTCTGTCTCTCTGTTTCTCTAGCACACCCTATAGCAAAAATCTCTCTCTCTCTCTCTCTCTCTCTTAAAAAAAATCTCTCTTGCCTCGCTCTAAAAAAAAAAAAAAAAAAAAAAAGATTAGGGTTGTACACAAAAGTTTTGATAACTGTGTGAGATGGTAGATATATTTATTCCCCTGCCTTAATAATTACTCATTATATTCATGCAATAAAAATTATACTGAACCCCATAAAATGTACAACTATTATATGTCAATTACAATTATAATTTTAAAAAGATTAGGTTATAGTTTAAAGCTCTTGAAGATCTAGCTTGAAGTACACCTTTTCATTTAAAGTGTGGACACAGCCAAAGAACTTTGTATAATCAATTCTCTAGGATAGCTTATAGAAGAATTCTATGTAAAGATGCATTTGAAAAATATTTATAAATCAAATAGTTTTATGAATTTGAGGGATATTTGATAGAGAGGTTCCTCTATTCCAGAAAGGATAGCATTGAAGCATTATTTAAGTATTTCAGAAAAAGAGTAGTTTTTGAGGAGTTTTGTTTGTTTTTGTTTTTGTTTTTTTGCTGGTTGGCTAACTCATAAAAACGCATGCAAAGTAGTGAGAAGCGTTGCTTATATAATAAATTGTAACAAAGATCTTCAGAAGCCAGCTGAACTTTGAACTTCCTCTCATGTTAATGCTTTTGGCTTTGCGAACAGCTCATGTTTATACACCAACAGTATTTCCTAATTTCATTAAGAAACTCATGTCTCCAAACACTTACACTAACTGAACATGACAAAGGGGTCGTTCCATCGATTTTTAAAATAATTTAAATGTAGTAATTCAATATCGTATCAGACTAGAACATGACTGAGCTGATAACTTCATAAGCCCAAGCTTTAGCATTATCTCGTTTTTGTCAATATGTACAACAGCAAAGATAAAGTTATTCATTGCTTAAAGTCATCTTGTTTGGGCCTGGCAGGTGGCATGTGGTTAAGGGTGCTGGACTCCAACATGGCTGATAGTGGTTCAAGTTCCAGACCTGGCAGCTTGCTTTCTCACTTTTCCTCTCTCTTTCTGTCCCTCTATGGTCAAATTATAATAAAGTAAATAAACAAATAAAGTTAAATAAAATAATTCTTTTAAAAAAAGTCATAATGTTCAAGTGTGGCAAAAGAAATATAGACTGCATCATTGTTTCTGTTTTTTGTTCTTAGTTTGCTGTACAAACTTGGCAAAATTATTTTAAGTTTTTTTCACTATGGCTCTTTCTTCACCAAGCAGGGAACTGGCAATTATCCTGTAGGTTAGTACCATGTGGTTATCAAATCAGAGAATTTGGGTTAATAAATGGAGTTTTAATCCTAAATAATCCAGTAACCCTATCTCTGCGTATGGAGGTTTTGCTTTAGAATAAAGAAGAGCAATTAACTTTCACAGGACAGATGGCATCAGATTATAAATAACACCAGACTCCTCTAAATAATGCATGGAGGTTAAATCAAAGGACAGCACTATTTTAACCCCAATATCTTAAACTGTCCCTGGAAATTGAGTGCCCAAGGGGAAAACAAAAATCCTGACACTTGTTTAAAATTTGTATGTTTTAGAAAACCTCTAAATAATCAAAAAATAGTTTATAGTTACTCAGCTTGGTATTATTTATTCAGAGACTATACAGATTGTCCTTCTGACTGACCCAGCTTTTACTACACCATGCTCAGCAGTATGAGCTAAGTCATGAGATGCAAGCTTCAGATGGGCCTGTCATGAGTCTCATCCAAAAAGGAATGTTCTCCCAGCTCCCTCCCTGCATACATACCGAGAACCCACCATGGCCAGGCTCTAGGGAGACCAAAGTCAAAAAGAACCCACATTTCAGACCACCACTTGGAGTAATGGCTAAGTCACTGGACTCCCATGTAATTGACCACAGTTCGACTCCTGGACCTGGTGGCTTAAACTCACGCTGGTGCCTGTGCGTGCGTACCCAAGATCCCAAGAGGAGAATGGAAGGGAAGGGATTGAAGTGTGGCCATCCTTCCCTGGTGGTTGATTTCTCGCTTTCTGTCTCAGTGATTCTCACTTTTTGTCTCTCTGTCTCTCTCGGTCTTTCTGGTGAGCACATGTGCCCTATAGTAAAAACCTCTCCAAAAAAATGTTTAAAAAAAGGAAGAACCCACATTTCAAAACTTGCCCACATGTGTTATTTAAGCCATGGAAGTGGAAAAAAGAAATTCTAGTCCTATAGTTGCGTGAGTGCAGACAGGTGTGAAGTCATATGATGTAGGCTCATTGCCATTGAGAAAGGGATCTCCCTATATGGCCTAGAACCTTCTATAGGATTAGGCAACAATTTGAGGCTCTCCGTGACTTCCTTATAGTGAAGATTCTTATTACCTTACAGGCTCTTTATAATACCTTACAGTACTATGTCTCCTGCAGTTTTAGTAAGTTTCTTCTGAGCCATATACAGTGTTATAGACACTAAATGCCCCATATATTCATTTTACAAAAATCCATAGAGCAGAAACTGTGTGCAGAACATAGTGCATTTGCTGAATTTGAGGATAGAGAATGCAATAATGAGCAAAAGTGAGTCCCCAATCACAGGAAATTACATTTAAGAGAAGATAGATAAACAATTATGTAATATAAACTATTTATTATGAGATTAGAGAGGAAAAAGTAATCATATTTATTATAGGGATTTATTTCTGGAACAGATTTACGAAAGCATTGACATTGAACTGAATGGGGAAAAGGTTAGAATTTTGTTAAGTAAATAAAGAGGAGAACATTACAAGTAGAGAGATTATCATAATTTCATAATTACATTGTGGAGGTGGGACAGCATCAGATGTTTTCAGAGAATACCAAATACTATATTTCATTCTGGCTAGTTCCTATCAAAAAAAAAAAAAAAGGGAGGAGGAGGAGCAAGAAAATGAGATAACCCTGGGAATGCAGCTTGAAACCAAAGCAGGAAGATCTTTAAATGGCCTGTTCAGGGACATATATTGCACTGTACTGGCAATGGGAAATCAAAGGTACAGAATCAATATTTTTCTGGGAGCATTCATGCCTGTCCCTCATGGTAGAGATGAATGAATCAAAGCAGAAGGGTTTAGTGATTTAGTAGGCATCACACAAATGATGAATAGCAAAATCACTGAATATTTTTCAGCAGGGGCTATAATGATCCATGTTCTGTTTTTGGAATAATTTAGAATTATTTTACAAAATTAAGTAGAAGAGAAAGAGATTAGGGATAGGAGAAACCAGTTAGAGAGAACTAACAGAAATCAAAACAAGATATAATGAGAACCTGAAAAAGGGTGGTCTTGAAAATGGAAAGGATAATAGAGCTGATGATTATGAGGATTATGTACAAACTCATATACCTAGTGACTACTGTACTGCGCACTACTTGAAACAATTTACATATGCCAGCACAGTTAGTCACCATCACAACCCTATAGAGAAGATGCTATTATTACTTTACCTTAAAGAGGAATATACTCTTAGATTAAGTGCTAACTAAGACCACAGAATTTCATAGAAGTATGTAGACACAGCATCCTGACTCTAAAGTATAATTTCCTAATTGCTGGATGTGAGAACACCTATAGACTAGTCTACAAGTAAAACCACATATTTGATGTTCTAATTAGGAGAGGAAGATTCAAAGTAGCATCAAAAGGTTCAAACTGGGGAAATGGTGACTTTTTTAAAAAAATAGAAATTAAAGATCTTTTCAAATGAGCATTTGAGACAAGTTTGGTTTTACATGCTGGTGTTCTATCAAAAAAGCAAGGAGGGAACTAATAAATAAATTTAAGAGCTAGTTTTAAACTTAGAAGAGCAGATAACAAAGATAAATATTTGTAAGTCAACCTACGAGATGTTCAACTGCTGAGCCTGAGTAAAATCTTTAAGGTGAAAGAACTGAAAAGGACTTATCATTTGGGAGCAAATGGGAACTCACAGAAAACAATGCTGTGAGTCAAGGGTGCAGTACCATGGGATCTTGGAGTAGAGCATTTTGTAAAAGGTCTTGTGTTGACTAATCAAATAGGAGGAGAATGAGGAATGGTGATGTCATTGGTAACCAGAAGTCATTATTGACCACTTGTGAGGCTAGGATGAGACAACCTTGGGAGCAGAAGTCAGATCAAAAACCATTAAGAAGAAATAGAGGAGCCATGGTGTTAGATACTCTGGTGATGAAAGAGAGTGGGGGAGTAGGTTGATAATTTGAAAATATGGGAGTCTCATGTGGTTTTTCAAAAGTGCTAGAGTAAATTATATCTATAGACAAGAAATGCCTTTATATACAATTTTTCATATCAGCATTAGTGTTATTAAAAAAGAAAAACTGTACCCAAGTTACTGAATGAGTTTAGAGAGGAGTTAATGCATTTAGGAAATAAAATAATTATTCAACCAAGCAACCAGTGAAGATAATAATGCTATCAATGTGTTCCTTTAATAGAAGGTGGCTTAAACATTTTTATTCTGGATTAATCAGTACTGTTTCTGACCATAAATATGATATCAAGGATATGGGGTGTAATGGTTAATTTTGAGTATCAAATTGACTGGAGTAAAAGAAACCTGGAGTACTTATAAAGAGTTGTTCTTGAGTTTGTTTGTGATGGTGATGCCAAATATGATTGGAGTGTGAGTCAGTGGGCTGAGAAAGGAAGACTGCCTTCAATGTGGACAGGAACCATCCAGTCAGCTGTGAGTGCAGGAGAGACAAAGTGGTATATTTCCTCTCTCCCTCCATCACTCTGGACCCTTCTTTCCAGAGTATGCTGCACATAAATCTGCCTACTCTGTCCCTGCTTTACCACCTGGTTCCTGGCTGTGCTTGGTTCTCTCTAATGTTTGGCCCCTGTTGCCCTAGGCAGATAAACTCCAAGTTTTGTTGTTGCTGTTTTTGTTTTGTTTTTAAGTGCTCATGTGCTTGCCAGGGAGAGACAGACACAGTGAGAGGGAAAGTGAGAAATCATCCTTCTAGGGGTGGGAAGTGACCACATCACAATCCCTTCTTATCCATTCTCCTCCTGGGATTAAGGACAGACAGACACACAGACACACACACACACACACACACACAGACCCAGCATCATTTTCAAGCCATTGGTTCTGGGACTTGGTACTCAAACTGCGGTCAGCCATGTGGTAGTTCAGTGACTTAACCACTATGCCATCTGCTGATCCCCAGACTCCAAGTTTTTTTACTTTAGGAGTTTGGTTTCATACCAATAGCTTCCCAGGAGTGCTTGGGTCTGCAACCTCCCAAAGGACCTCAGGCTTTTGGCCTCTGACTAGGAGCTGCATCACTGGTTTCTTTAATTCTGAATTTTTTTTTCTTACTATTTCTCAAGCTTTCAACAGCCTATTGTGAGATTTCTCTGCCATGTGATCTTTTCAGATAATTCCTATAATAGTTTATTTTATATATACTTATCCTATTAATTCTGTTCCTTTGGGGAACCCAACAATATAGGAGATAATATGTTTTAAAAAATATATAACAGAAGAGGGGCCAGATGATGGTGCAGTGGTGAAATATGAATCTCTATGAGTCTGATCTACATGGGAGGGTTCCAGGTTCACATCCGGAGACTTCCCAGGTATCTCAGGCACATGTGTGTCCATGATCCAGGGCTTGTGGAGCTCTGCTGATTATCTATAACTCTTTCTACCACTGTCTCTCCTGCTTGTGGAAATAATAAGTAAATATACTTTTAAAAATATACATTTAGAGACCAGCAGATGGCATAATGGTTACTTTGCTGGACTCCCACATTGTTGACCACAGTTCCAGTCCCAGATCCGGCAGCATAAAACTCACGCCGGGTATGTGTGTGTGCATGCCCAAGTTACTGAGAGGAAAATGAAAGAGAAGAAATTGCGGCATGGCCATCCCCCTCCAGAGGTGATTTCTCACTTTCTGTCTCTGTCTCTCCCTGTCATTCCAGTGAGCACACGTGCCCTATAGCAAATATCTCTCTTAAATATATATATACATATATCCTAAAATTATATATACATATAAATAAAAATATTTAAGGAGCAAAACTAAAATGATGAATCATTCTGCTGATTCTGCTGTCATAACCAGCAGCATTATAACCACCACCAACCAGGGAAATTTTCCATTCTTTCCTCTGTGTAGCCTCATATTACTGTACTTCCATCAATTCTAATACTGTTAGATTCTACTTCAAGCAAAATGCCTTCTTTATTCCACTCAGCTACTTAAGGAATGTTTACTGGAAATTATTCTACTAATAATTGACAAATTGGAAAAGATCTACTTAGTGCTTGAGATAGAAAACGTGAGAAATATAATTCCACTTTTCTGAGGACATTGATTCCATTGAAAGACAATATAGTATATAAACTTTAGCAGCATCATCTAAGTTCTCCAAGAGACTGGTGATCAAATCCCGTATCTTCTTTGCCTATATATACAACCTGAAAAATATTATTTCATTTCAATAAACTCCAATTTTTTCATGTATAAAACAAAACCAATAGGGCTAATGACAGAAAAAGATAACATCTTTTTGATAGGGTTTTTTTGAGGATTATAGGAGTTAAGGTACATACGGTGTATAACATGGTACTGACATATTAAACATTCTGTTGCTATAGTTACTTTCCCCCTTTTTGTTCTGAGGAAATATTACTGTGTCACAGCCTCTACGTTACTCATAGCCATCATCCTAGTGTGTTTTCTTCCATGCTTTTTGTTCATTTCTCTTCCTCCTCTTTTTCCTCTACTTCCTGTCATCCTTCTTCCTTTCCTCCTCCTTCCCCTTTTTTCTGCCCTCCCCATTCCTCATCTCTTCTCAATCCTCTTTTTCTTTCTTTTTTTATTTTTTGAGAGATTTTTGCTATAGGGTACATACACTCACCAGGGAGACAGAGACAAAGTGAGACATCACCCCTCAGAAGGGATGGCCATGCTGCAATCCCTTCTCCATTCTCTTCTTGGGATTTTGAGCACAACAATAGCACCTGGCATTAATTTTAAGCTGCTGGGTCTGGGACTCAAACCATGATCGACTACATGGGAGTTCAGCAAAGTAACCATTACGCCATCTGTTGGTCCCATTTCCCCCTTTTCATATTTCAATATTTGGTTAAAACACTAAGAGGGAATGCATGTTTTGTCTAGAACCGCCATAACAGCGTAACACAGACTGGGTAGTTTAAACAACAAAGACTCATTTTCTCATGTTTCTGAATGCTAGAAGTTCAATATTAAGGTGTCTGCAGGTTTAGTTTCTGAGGCTCCTCCTTTTGGACTGTAGTGGCCACCTCTCACTATGCCCTCACTACAATGTCACCTTTCTTCTGTGCACATATCCCTGGTCTCTCTTCCTCTTCATGTAAGAACACCAGTCCTATTAAGTAGGGCCCATTCGTATCACCTCATTTCATCTTACTTATCAATCCCTTTTTCTTCCTTTCTTCCTTCCTTCCTTCCTTTCTTTTTCTTTCTTTTTGAGAATGATTTTTGCTATAGGGCATATGAGCATATCAGAGGAACAGAAAGTGAGAAATCACCACCTCTGGGGGGGTGGCCACACTGTAATTCCTTTTCCTCTGTTCTTATCTTGGGATTTTGGGCACACACACATGCACCCAGTGTGAGTTTCAAGTTGCTGGGTCTAGGATTTGAACCAGAGTCGGCCGCGTGGGAATCCAGTACCTTAATCATTATGCCACCTGCTGACCCCATCAGCCCCTATTTCTAAATATAGTCACATTCTCTGGACTGGTCATTAAGACTTCAACAAAGGAAATATAGGGGTATATAATTCAGACCATAATGGAGAAAAAGTAATCTTTCCTATTATTCATGCCTATACAGTAACTTAACAAGATGAATGCCAGTTTTTAAAAATAACTTTGAATATTTTTAGGTAGATCAATTGTTTCCTTTTGGTCAAAGCCATTGTTTATAATATGAGAAATAGATGAAAATTTCGAGTATAATTTCTCTATATTGTAAAGAGGTAGCCATTTTATATAATGTGTTTTAATTTAATCTGGCATTTACTTAGAAAAAGTATAATGGCATTAGCCCATTTAGATCTATGTGAAGATACTAAGATGAATTCTTAAGTACATAGTCTAGGTAGCAACATTTCAATTACAGTCTGTTGGTAAGTGAAAGATAAATGCCAGTGTATCCATTGTTTAACTATAAGGTATCAAAGAGGAATTTTTTTCTAAAGTACTATAATTGGCAACGTGTAAACATAGAATGTTGGTGTTTGTCATGTTTCTCTTAAAATGCTGAATAAAGTTCTGCGCCAAAGGCAGAGTGCCAGGCTATCAGCTTTGACAAGCTCAGCTGAAGTGAAGCCTGCCTTCCAAAACAGGAAGGGCAAGATGCCCAGGAAAATACCTCATCCCTGAAACACATGAACATGGGTAAGCACTTGATATTTTCTTAATATATAATACTAGCTTTGCTGCAAACCTGAAGAATTGTTCAAACATAAGAATTTGCTTCTGTGAATTTTATGTGTGTTGTATTTATTAAACAATCAGTTTGAAATATCCTTCTAACCTATTAGAGGAAAAATAATATCCCACTTTTAGATTCTTCCATTATTTAATGGACATTAAGGTTATAATGCATACTTTTAAGTTTTTTTTAAATTTTTTGCCATAAGGCATGTACACTCACCAGGTAGACAGATAGAGAGAAAGACAGTGACAGTAAAAAGGAAAGTGAGAAATCATCCCCTGAGGGAATGTCCAAACTGCAATCCCGTCTCCATTCTCCTCCTGGGATTTTGGGCACACACACACACACACATGTACCTAGCATGATTCTTGAACTGTCCAATCTGGGACTCCAATTGCAGTTGACCACGTGGGAGTCAAGGTTCGTAACTACTATGTCCCTGCTGGCCCTGTGCATACTACTTTTGAATTATGCCTTGACTCTAGTAAGTATCATATACTGAAGAACATCTAAAATACTGAGATATCCTAAAGAATAAGGAGAAATCACAGAATATTTAACAACTGATGATTGCTTATTAGGGTCAAAAGGCAATGTGGCACAAAACAAATGTACGAAAGCAAAATGTAAAGATCACATATTGGAATGGTAGATTTTAAAACATTGAATAGCCACCAAGAATCTTTTAAAACAAGTATAATTTCCTAATATGACCAGTTGCCAATGTATTTAAAATCATCCTACATTTAAACTTTCAAAATTTAAGAATTATATCAGTTAGGAGTTAATAGTTTGTGCAGTAAAATCTACTCCTGCTAAATTAAGTATACGGAGTTAGGAAATTTCATCAAGTAACACGTCTCCCAAATGATAATTGAATATTGAGAGCACAATAGCAAAATAAGTAAGTCATTTAGTAAAAGAGTCATTCCCTCATAACCACATTATCTTATTTCTCCACTTCTTTTCACTAATCCGCTGAAGTTTTTCAAAATAACTGGACTCTCCAAGAGAGTAGCAGGAGCAATCACTTTTACTGACAAGTAGTAATCAACCAAAATGAAATTTCCAGGGTAAAAAGTTGATCTGCCTCAGTCACTTGACAGAGTCATGCATTTATGTAGTTTGTCTCATTGAGCCAATTATTAAACCAATCTTTTTAAATGGAAGAAAGGAGTGGGAGATGAGGGGAGAAGAGTACTGACACCAGCCCCTGAAAACTAAAAATAATTTTGTTTAACCTTAAATATAATATTTACCAGGTAAATAAAGTAAATGTACCCTAGAGTCCTAGGTAATTTCCTCTACACAATTAGGTGAGCTCATACTCTTGTTCCTTCCTGACTAATCGATACTGACCATGATTACGGTCCTGTAGTGACCACACTGTGATATCTTTAATTGTTCAGTTTTTGAAAGACATAGTCACAGGTAGGATACAATAATTGAAGAGATCTAAGTGTCCTAAGAGCTGTCTTGAGTCCTTTTTGTAGAGACAATTTTTGCTATAGGGCACATGCACTCATCAGAGAGACAGAGAGAGCCAGAGAGACAGAAAGTGAGAAAACACCCCGCAGGAAGGATGGCCACGCCATAATCCCTTCTCCTCTACTCTCCTCACAGGATCTTGGGCACACATGCACATGCACCCCATGATAGTTTCCAGCCTCCAGGTTTGGGACTTGAACCATGATTGATTGATCATGTGGGAATCCAGCAATATAAACATTGTGCCATCTACTGATCCCTGTCTTTATTTCTTTACCCAGAACAGACCTGAAGATAACATCTCACGCAGAACCCTCTTTGAGACTCCCCAACACTGAGAAAATAGTACCATCCATCAAAGATGACATCATAGAAACTTCTCTGGAAAGCCCCTCAATTCCTGGTCCCAGGCCCTCAGTGGTCCCATTCCTGATCTATTTTTAAAAACCCTGCTTGTCCCTCAGTTGTGGAGATGGTACTTGAAGAATCTTAGACTCTTATCACTTTCTCAGTGGCTATCTTTCATAATAACTCCTTTGTCTAAGTAAAATCCCATTACCTTAGATATTGTCTGGCTGCTCGAAAATCAGTCAGGCCTGGTCTGTTAACTTGTCAGGTAATAATGGGGGAGGGGGAGAGAGAGAGAGAGAGAGAGAGAAAGGAAGGAAGGAAGAAAGAAAAGGAAGGAAGGAAAGAAGGGAGAAAAGGAGATAAAGAACAAGTACAATAAAGTCCAAATTTCTAGAGTGAAAATAAGAACAGGAGAGTGGTGCAGAAATAATGCAATGCTCTACAAAGCTGACCCACATGGAAAGGTTCTGAGTTCATGTCCAGTGACCTCCATGAATCCACCAGCTGTCTGTGTACCCAAGAATTGGGGCTGACTAAAGCTTGGGTTAGATTGCAAGTATGAAGACCCTGCTTGTGGTACCTCTCTCTGTCTTGTTCTCTCTCTCAATAAATAAAAACCTTAGACAGAAAGGGGAAGGAAGGAGGAAAGGAAGAGAGGGAGGGACTGAGAGTCATTCATATATCTTGCCTTGCAGATCTCCAGCCTTATAGAGTGGTTAATATTTATAGAAATTGCATAAGGTATTCATGTGTACGTGTTGTCAAAAAGCAAAACTGAGCCTCCCTGGAAGCAATTTTTAATCAGCAATTATGCTCAGGAATGTAAAGAGGAGGCATGTTAAAGCAACCTAGCTAATAATATGCACTCATTCAATGATTTATAATAGACCAGCAACAAACAACACCAATTCAATTTATTCAACTGTCTGTGTACCTCCTCAGGGAAGGGAAGCCTTATAAACTCTGGTAGGCTGATAAATGATTTGTACTTACTTGGAAGACTGTGTTAAGTTCTGCATGATTATTTCCACAGCTATTCCAATAGGAACAATCTCAGCAAGTAGAATTCTTGGAATATTCTTCTCATCTTCCATTTCTGAATTCAGACTCAGTTGAGACTCTTGCAAGGATGGTGAGGTATACTAGGCTACATGGGAATGCCATGGTGGTCACACTTCTGTACTGACTTTAGAATAGTCATAGGTAGCTCTTGGTACCAAATGAAATGTCCCTTACACACATATACATTTATGTTAGACATTTTAAATAAAATCAAATGTTGTTCATCTAACAGCATCTAGTAAACATGTAGGCAATGGAGAATGTGTTAGTTGCTTGGAATAAATGAATACACTGTGATTTACGTCTTCAGAGAAGGTGAAAGAGAAAAGTCAATACATATCATTTATTAAGCATCTGTTATATACCTACTATCTGTGATCATAACACCGCTGCAAAGTTTGCATTATTTTATCATTTTACCAACAAAGAAATTAAGGTTCAAAGAAACTAAGTGATTGCTTCTTGTCAATTACACAGTTCTAAGGAACAATGTCAGGATTTAAACTAAGATCTGCTGATTTCCAATCTTTCTTCTCTATATTATCCGTAGCTTAAGCAGGAGAGGTAGGCAGATAAACACTTATTATAAGATATTTAAAGTAATATAAATGGAGGGCTGGCTCTAAGGCAGTAGAGAAGTAGATCCAACGCGGTGACCACAATTAGTGTCCCTGGTTTGGTCAAGGTGAAGCACGTTGGGCATGCACACATGTGCCCAGAATTGAACAGGCTAGAGGATGGAGGGAAAGGGATCATAGTGTGACCAGACCCTATGGAGGGTGCTCACCTCTCTCTCACACACACACTACTCTCTCATACACATCCTCTCACTCTCACACACATGGTCTATCATGAATAAAGAAAAAGTAATAATATAATGTAAAGTGTCAAGTAATGGTTAAAGGAGAATAATAAAAATTCGGATTAGGGCACAGGGAAAGAAAAGGTTCTGAGAAATCTTCTCCAATGAGATAATATTTGAGCAATGTATTTGAGAATGAATAGCATGTCTCTAGTGAGTGCTGAGACCCCTGTGCTATGCTCCTATTAAACCCTTGACCATCTCTAAAATACACTATTCTCTTCATTGTCTTTTCTCTTTGTCATACAGTGTACCTTCCCAGATATACATTGTGTCCTCTTTGCCTGCCTGGTGAATTCCTAGAATAAAATCCAACGGTTTTAGGGACATTAGAATGTATCGACATTTGCCCAAGGACTTATTCATCCAGCAAATATTTATGAATTTCTACTTAAATACCAGAAACTGAATATTTGGAGACAAAGAACAATAAGTCTTGACATACTTAAAATCTAGTTGGGATATAGAATATTACAATTCTGATTACAATACAATGTGTGCAACAATAAAAACTAAGCACGAGAGGCTGAGACAACAATGGAGGGCACTGAAGGTAGCTTCCCATAGGAGATCCTGGTGTCTGTGTTAAAGGCTGAGTGGTTGTTGATATGTAGAACAGAAAGAATTAAAACCAAAAAAAAATAAAAAATAAAGGCTTCTTGCTGTGTTCTGTATTGTCGGATAATTTTGTTAAAATCTTGGCAATACTGCAGTGAATTTTTAATTATGTACTGAACAAAAGAGCTGATTAAATGAAGGAAATCAGCAAAGTCATGTGTGATGAACAGCTCTGAAGTGTGATTCACATCTTCCGTAAGCAGGAAAAATTTGACAGTGATGTGCTCACTGGAAGAAGGATGATTCTGAACCAAAGACACCATCAGACCTGACTTACTAAGAATATCGATCTCCTGATATTATCTGTAAATGAAGGGAAATTTAGTGGATAGACATCAAAGAGGAGAAATACTCATGACTTCATTGACAACGAGAATCCTAACCCTATTTCATCCTGAGAGATAAATCTATGCGAAGAACTCTTCTTTTGTTTTCCCCTAAAGAAATCTTACTATTTTATTTCCTTTAAATAGCACATTTTCTCTCTCTGTCTTTCTGGCAAGCACATACATCATGTAGCAAAATAAATAAATAAATAAATCTCTCCATAAAAATTTTAAAAATAAACAGCACATTTTCAAAACAAGAAGAAATACTCCCTGACCCCAAAATATATTATGAAGGTGTGATAATCAAAAGAACTCCTTTAAAACAGCTTAGCCCATAAGGATATTTATTTCAGGTTTTGTAATTCTGTCTCTCATACATACACACACACACCTTTCCTTCTTCATGTTCACTGAATCATTGTAATGAATAAAGTGGCAGGTACTGTGTTATCTCAACTATCAGTGAGTGGGCAGTATCACTGATTTTTTTTTACTTTCCAATTTTATCAGCCAAATATATTAGCATTCACCTTCCAACTAAAAGGTTCCAATCAGTGTATAGTGTGTATTACTTAAAGTATTAAATGCTTCTTTAAAAAATTCAGTATTAAAGTGATCATAAGTAACATTTAGGGAGCACTGCCTTGTTCCAAGATTTGTACTTGTATTAATCATTTTAACCCACAACTCTATTAGGTAGGTACTATTATTATGCCCTACATACAGTTAAAGACCTGAGTTACAGAGTGGTTTAATAACTGGCCAAAGTCATACAGGTTTTCAAACAGAAAAAAGTAGCCAGATAAGACTTGGTCATTGTGTTCATTGCCTTTCAGAGCCCTAAATTTACTGAAGGGATGTATAACGACCTTGTCCTTTCTATGGGGTTAAAAGGTATTCTCATAAAAGAATAAATATGAGTAAACATTGGGAAAATGGCAAACAGAAGCATGGAAATATAGGCAATTCGTATCCCAATGACAATAATTCCCGTTGAGTTTCTCTATTAATATCAGCTTAATTTTAAGCATTTTTAATGCTGGACATTACCTAATCTCAAAGATCATTTCACTTTTACATGTGCATTATAAGAACAAGCCTATAATTCACCTACCTTGGCAGTTAAGTCGCCTAGCTTTGAAGATGTTCACCTTTGGATTTTGGTTTTCAGTTATGATAGTCTTAATTCCATTTTTCAGTTTCTTTACTAGCAATAAACACTATACTATTTCTTTTGATTAGGTACTTTTCTACATAAGTACATAAATATTTTTGCAAAACCACCCGTGTGTTATAAGGGCTATGATAATAACATTTCAATGATATTCTTCATTTAACAACAAAATCACTTCTGTATTTATGTCTATACTAACAAAACAAGGTATGCATATGAATTAATTTACTAAAATTCAGAAGTCAGGAGAGGAATAGTGTAGAGAGCTAAAAGGACCTTAAAGTAGTACTTGAATAAAAAAAATGCACATTTTACTTTAACTACATGAATAATTTTCTTAAATCTTTGTTTTCCTTGTTAGTGTCTAGCCATGTCTCTAAGAATATTTCACATGATTTTTCATTAAACACCAATTATGACATTCATTACAGATTCTTATTTCTCAGGTGCTTAAGACATAAAAACAAAAAGCCTCAATTTTAGGATTTTGGAATAAAACATTAGCTGAGTTCTCTAATTAAACAAGGGGCTTATTTTACATTGTTATGTTTTAATAACAGGACACCTGTTTGTTTATAGAAAAATGTTCAGTTATCAACTAAACATTAAGCAATCAGTACAGAATTTAAGATCTGGGAGAATTTCCATTAAAAAGAACAGAAGCTACATAAAATGCTGGCATATTTTTCCTTATCTTTTTAGCACTGAAATATACTGTATGCATCCCCCTTCCCTTACATTTTACTCTGTGAGCACTAAGGCCCACATTCCTACTGATGTTCCCCAGAAATGCAAACTAAGACATGCTAGTTGGCAGCTTCCTGGAAAGATGAAAGAGGCTTTGCAACCCAAGCTGTGCACCTGGCTGTATTCCAGGTGAGAGGTTTCTTCCTGAGATGAGGCTGAATCTACCAGGAAAAGCTTTAAGGCAGTAAAAGTAAATGCAATTAAGTAAACTGTTGTAAAACGACAGAAGATTAAAAGATGACATGGTATTTGATCTCTAGTTTTTATACCAAAGATTTGTTAGTTATGAAAATTTGACCCTTTGATTGCATTTGTTGTATTTATGTGCAGAAGCACTTCAAAGGAGTTAGAAAGGTGTGTTACACAGCAAAACTCAGTGAGCCATACATTTCTTCAGCATTCTTTCATTAGGTTGTCGAGAAAGTCATGACATAATTTTTTTGTTTTTCTACACAAAAATGTGCCATGACTTTCCAGACAACCCAATAGAATGAAGCCATAATTATTCTGAGAAGCAAATGCAAAAGCACTTTAAAGAAATAGGTCCACAGTGCCAGCAAAGAGTTCATTTCCATTTTACAAAACAGCTGTTAAAAATTATCAGCATTTATATCAGTCAATTTTGCAGAGAAACTTGATTTAGTCAAGTGTGTATATATATACACACACACACAGGCACACAGAGAGAGAGAGAGAATAAGGAATTGGTTCACATGATTATAGAGGAGATGAGTCCTTCTATAAGAACTGAATCAAGGTGGAGACCCAGGAGAATCAATAGCATAGTTTCATTTCAAGTCTAAAGGCATGAGAACCAGGAAAGCCAATAGCATGGCTCCAGTTTGAAGGCCTGAAAGCTAGACACCCAGGTAGGGCTAATATTTCAGTCAGCATCCTTAGAAAATCAATGTCCCAGCTCTCAAAAGTCAGGCAAGAAGAAATTTCCTCTTATGAAAAGGGAGGTCAGCCTTTAAATTCAATTCAGGCCTCTATTGGATTGAATGAATACCACCCACCATAGGAAGGAAAACCTGCTTTATGTCATCTGCCAGTCTGAACATTAGAATCATGCAGAAACAGCCTCACAGTCACACACTGAAAAACGTTTGACCAAAGGTTGAGGCACCTTCTGGCCCAGTCAAGTTGAAATGTAAAATTAACTATCACAGTATGTAAGATACAGAAAGAAGAATAAGAGAAAATCTGTTCAGAGCATACATACATACACACATTTATTTATTTATTTATTTATGAAAGTCAAGGTACTAGCTTATCAAGGGTCTTATCCAAGAACAGAAAGCTTGCTGGTATTAAAGTGGAATTAGATCACAGATGCCTAGACTCACATAATTATCTATATTACACTGTATTTTTTTTTTTCAGGAATGTACTTGAAACTTGAAAGGATTGTTTTTACTTTCTCATGTTATTTTTATCTTTTCTCTCTCCTTAAATTTGTCCTCATTATGGGACCAGCAGTTAGTGTAATGGCTATGTCGCTGGACTCCCATGTAGTCGACCATGGTTCACGTCCCAGATCCAGTGGCTTAAAAAAACTCACACCGGGCACGTGTGCATGCATGCCCAAGATCCCGAGAGGAAAATGGAGGAGAAGGGATTGCACCGTGGCCATCCTCCCCGGGGGGTGATTTCTCGCTTTCTGTCTCTCTGTCTCTGCCTGGCGAGCGCACAAGCCCTATAGCAAAAACCTCTCCCCCTCCCCCCAAAAAATATGTCCTCATTAAATGCAGTAATACCTTCTCCAGTGATTTCAAACCATTTTGTTATTATTTTTGTTAACTTACCAAAGGGCATATGCACTTGCTAGAGAGAGACAGAGAGAGAGACAGGGAAAGTGCAAAACTACCCTCCATGGGGAGCTGTCACAATCCCTCCTCCACTTGTCCCTTCTTTCAGAGATTTGGGCACATATGCACATGCACGCAGACTGCACAGTTGGTCATGTGGGATCTAGCTGCCTTAATCACCATGCCATCAGCAGGTCCTCACATCATTTTTGTCTCTTCTCTAAATTCACTCTGGCCACCCTTTAAATACTCAGGAAATAAAAAACTACTGGCAAGCAATCTCACTAGACTGCTCCTCCCAAATCTCCTCTCACTAAAAAAGATAAAGTGCATTCTAAAGCTGAAATCACAAATACTTGCGTTTGGGCTGAGGTGGAATATTATTCTGAAGAAAACAAGTACCTCATAGGAAACAGAAAAACAATTTCAATATTTGTTTTTTCAGACCAAAAAATGCAAACCCACTTGAATGAATGATTCTATCAAGCCCCTGTCCTTTCTCTTTCCTTGATGACAACAGCGTGCTATCTTATGACATGCAATGTAGACCTTGGTCATGTTAACTTCAAGGAGAGATCCACAATGCAGACTGCACATTGAATTGTTACCCTCATGTTTGTAACATTTTTTTTCTTTTTCTTTCTTTATTTTTTTTTTAGTCATCAATACCTGATATCGAAACTTCCAGAAAAATGGCTGATGGTCCTGTAAAATCCTTGTGCAGTCAGGACCCAGAATTTGTTGCCTCTTTCTGTTGGTCACAACTAGCAATAGTAACAGAGTAACAGCAAATGTGAATGGACAAAGAATACACTCCTAACAGGGTAACCCCTCCACCAAGTGATCACATGTTTGTTCACTCCAGGACTGATCACCCATGGGCTCTTGTGTCAGCATCCCTTCTGTGCTTCCTGCAATGAAGCATGAAAGGTGTAAGATAACCCAGATGAAATAAAACGCAATGAGATGCTCAAAAGAGAAAGGATTTCTCATTCTTTTTATTGTTTGTACTTTTTAAGGTGTGAGAAGCCACAGCCCCATTCCTTACCTTAACCAAAAAAAAACTTCTTTAACAAAACCTCCTTCACATAATGTAGGAGGTTCTTCATCCTCTGGTGAATATTTCTCCGGTTTCATCTTCTAGGTTAGTCTTTTCTTTTTCTCCCTTCCCACCACACTGGCCTTGCTGCTACCCACCTCCGGGACTCTATATACTGAATCTTTGGCCTGAAATATCTTTCCATCCATGCTAGAGCAAAATAATCTGTTGAAAAATATCCTACATAGTATTTTTCTTTTCTTATAACTTGAATTTTTCTTTGTAGCTTTTTTGTTATTAAAACAGATACGAGTTTAGTACTTGTTTCTACGGGTAAGTAGAGGAAAAATACCATCTTAGGAAAGAAAGCATTTAGGATAATTTCTGCCTCACAGGAAGAAAAATGAAAAGAGGAGACTGAAAGGAAGAGAGAAAACTTCCTTACACAACCTTCCAAGGCAGTTCCATAGTCAAATGGTGAAGATGAGGGAGGATAACTAAATAGTTTGACAGAATTCATGAACTAGGGAATTACTATTTTGCATATCCAGATGAAATCTCCAAAGATTGTATGTGCTATCAGAGGACCCTTGTCATGGTGCCATGTTGAAAGAAGACGGAGGGAATGGGTCTTAACTAGCTCCATGTTTCTTCTCAGTCTGTGCATGTTATTTAGCGGACATCAAGTTCCTTTGCATCCTACTCGTGATTCAGAAGATAGATGAAGCTTGCAAGATCACCAAGGCCACGATACTCTAGCAGAAAGATGCAAGGTCTACTTTTCAAACCACGAATCACAGCAGAAATCTCCGGGACATGCAGCACCCATAAGAGTTGGCGATAGAGAAGGGGCAGACAGAGAGGGAGTTCCTCTGGACAGTCTATCTGGGAGCAATTACCACAGCCAGTGTCAAGAAAAGACTATGAGTGGGAACCAGCAGTTAGCATAATGGTTATGTTGCTGGACTCCCACATAGTTGACCACGGTTCACGTCCCGGACCCGGTGGCTTAAAACTCACACCGGGTGTGTGTGCGTGTGTGCCAAAGACTCTGAGAGGAGAATGGAGGAGAAGGGATTGTGGCGTGACCATCCCCCCTGGGGGGTGATTTCTCGCTTTTTGTCTCTATGTCTCTCTCTGGCGAGCGCACGCGACCTATGGTGAAAATCTCTCCAAAAAAAAAAAAGAAAAGAAAAGACTATGAGTTACACCAGCCATAGGACAGACAGCAGTAAGGACAGAGACAACATCCAAAGAGCCAGAAAAAAGAGCTACACTTTCAATAGAGGTCTGTGTGAGCCAGGGAACCCCTCTCCCCATCATTAAGATGCTGCATAAGTTTCCTCTTTTGTCCTAAAGTCTGATAGGTATGGCTATGGTGGCTGCAGAGCTAGCAGTAAGGAGGTACATACTAGGATGCAGAGGGAATAATGTAAAAAAAGACAAAGAGGAGAGATTCTAAGAAACTGAATGTTGACCCAAAAGAGATTGAATTCACCAAATAAGATCATATTTTAAACATTTTTTTTAAAGAGGGATTTTTGGTGTGGAGCACATGTGCTCACTGGAGAGACAGAAAGCAAGAAATAACCCACCAGGGGCAATGGCCACACTACAATCCTTCCTCCTCCATTCTCCTCTTGGGATTTTGGGCGCATGCACACACACACACACACACACACACACACACACACACACCCCTGCCCGGCAAGCGTTTTATGTCACAGTCTAGGACTTGAACTGTGGTTGACTACATGGGAGTCCAGTGACCTAACCATCATGCCATCTGCTTGTCCCAAAACTTTAAGAGACTCAAGAAATGTCCAGGGGTAAATTGAAGGATTTTTATGCATTGCAATCTCAGTGGCCAAAGCACAAGGCAAAAAGCACAGATAGAAAAAAGAAAGTTGACCTGAGTGGAAAATGATTCATTGTGGATAAATTCCACTCCAATTCCCACTTGTGCCCCTGCCCAAGTTTCTTAAACATCTACATGTAACATTAACTTGCAACAGACTGCTCACACATCCTAGACTTGCAACCAAATTATCTTTATAACAAAGGCATGACCTAGTGTGAGAAATAAGCAGAAACAGGTGCAAGCTATTGGAAGAGGAAAAAGAAGAAAAGGATGGAAGGAAGAGAGAAAAAAAGAGGGAAAAGAGGGGGAAAGAAAGAGGAAGAAAGGAGGATGAGAATAAGGAAGGAAAGGAAAATGCAGGAGATCAATGGAAGAAGAAAGTGAGGAAAGGGGAGAAAGACAGAGAAGATGAAGGGAGGAGGCAGAGGAGGGACCTTTAAGATCTCTTGCTTCTGCAAGAACTGAATCTCTTTTCAGAGAGGACTTATCCTCAGTTCACAGTTAAATTATCACTTCTCTGATCTCTTCCACTGAGTAAATGCCCCTAGTTTATGTTCTTTGGCACTATTTCACTTTCTTCACAGTAATTACTCAGTTCCAATTTCACACTCATTTCTGCAATTATCCACGTAACTCCTTCCTCCCTTTCTTGTGGGCAGAGACCAAGGTGGCTTGGGCCCACCTTTTTAATGGTATTGCCTAGCCCAATATCTAAAATATAATAGGTACTCAATAAATATTCATTCCAAGGATGTGTGCTGGAATTAAAATGTCTTAATTAATTTCATTTTTCTCCTTTCCACCCCAAGATTCAGCTCTTGCTATTCATTCATTAAAAAAGATTGATAGACTCAGTCATGGTGGCACAAGTGGGAGGGAACCACCACACCATAAGTTCACATGGGAGGCCCAGGTAGGTATTCAGCCCAATCTCCACAGGGTAGGCACAGTAGTACATGCCTATAGTCCTAACTGACAAGCAGGATAGCGCAAGAATTATTGTAATGTGGTGAGAGCCTTTCAAAAATTTGCATTTCTCTCTGCTTCCATCCTGTGCTCATTCTCTCTACCTCATAAAAATAAAATTTAAATTAAATTTAAAATTTATAGGGGCCTATCTTGTGGTTTATGAAGAATCTTGGTGATCCCTTCATATTTTTCTAAATGTTTATCAATGGTTTAATCAAAATTTGCCGGGAATTGTGCCCAGTTAACAATTCTGTAACTGAGATTTTAAGCAATACAATAGCCCAATTATAAATAAAAGATATAACTATATATAAATAAAAGATATAAATATATAAAGATATATCTTTTATACAGAAGATATAAAAGAAAATGATATAAATTATAAATAAAAGGAAAAGATATAAACATTACATTGCTACAAAAATACCTGAATCCGAGTGAATTTGACAGAAGAAGAGAAGCTTACTTTGACTCATAGTTTTAGTGGCTGGAAAGTCCAAAAATAATACAAAGCAGTGGGAGACAGAACTTTGAGCCGAATGTAATGTGGTCTAAATGAGGCTTCTGTCTGCCTCATTTCTTCTCTTTATATATACACCAGAACTTGATTTTGGAGGCCCGAACATAATGAAATTATAGTGACAAATTCACACCACCCTAGGATACCACGAAGGAATTAAATTTTCATTCAGCTCCTTTACAATACAGTCCAAGTCCCAGCATATGAATTTAGGGAAACATCAAATCACTGCCCTCTAAGACCAAATTCTAAGACATGAATCCAGAGATGAGGGGGCCCATTATTAAAACTATAACAATAGTCCAATTAGTACCCAAAAAACGAATGTGCAGAAGCTACGGATACTCCCGTTCATATCTATTATCTGCTGTCCATTCAAAACCTATTGTTTCCCTTAGCATTTGACTATGCAGAATAAACTCTAAATTCCCCCTATCACTTGCAGCAATAGGAGACCTTTGACTAAAGTATTCCACAGAGATTTAATATTTAAGATTTAAATATTATAGATAGTGTAAGTTCTAGACTATATCCTTAAAGGGAGGGACATGTACTTTTTCTTCTCTTTCTTCCATCCTTTTGCTTAGAACTTAATCATGGTGGTGAGCCATATTGGATAAAGGCCACATCTCAAAAAGGCACCAAGTCAGAAGGGGCATGGGTCTCTGAACAACTGTGTGCAGTAGAAGCACCATCTCAACAGTGTAGCACATCCCTACAAACTTGACAAAATGAACTTCTTTAGGTTAGACCACTGTCATTTGAATTTGCTACCTGCAGCTAAACTTATATTTTAACAAGCACAATAATGTTGACCTTTGATTTATCTTTTTATCCAATAAAGGGTTTAATCAATATCAGTGGGGACGCATGGGAATGTTGTTTCTGTGAGTTTCATCAATCCTGGGTATTGTTATATAATAGAAAACAATGTGGAGGGATTTGAGTGCAATGTCTGAACCCAGGCCCATGAGAGAACCTCAGTATTATTCTATCATCTTCTTTCACATTGATAAATCTAGATTATTTTGGAGGGTTTTTTTCCTAGCTTTCCTTAGAAAATGAATACAAAATAATTTAATAGTCTCATTATCTTTTTCTTTCTTCAAGCAGTTAGTCATGTTTTTGTTACCACTATTACTATTGATCAATATATAATGTTCTTATTACATTTAAAATGTTGAAACTTTCACTTTTAATTATGTTATCATTATCATTTAATGGATTTTTTTTTTGAGAGATTTTTGCTACATGGCTTGTTTAGACACTGGAGAGACAGAAAAAGACAGACACAGAAAGCAAGAAATCACCCCCTAGGGGGGAATAGCTATCCCACAATCCCTTCTCCATTTTCCTGTCAGGATTTTGGGCACACACGCATATATGCCCAGCATGACTTTCAAACTACCAGGTCTGGGACTCCAACTACAGTTGACCACATGGAAGTGTAGCATCTTAACTACCACATCACCTGCTGGTCCCCATTTAATGGACTTTTTAAAACTGAGATTAACAGAGGCAAAATCATATGTCAGTTCACCCAGTAGAAAGTTTCAGATGCATTCATGATACAGATTCTTGGATCCTGATTCTTGAATCATGGGTTTTTCTTTTTCCAAAGATTCTTTTTTTGACAGGGCCATGCAGACAACACAAGCTGGTAAAGAGGCTGTCTCCCACTTCTAAAGGCAAGGCCTGGGCTGGGAAGGAACTGCGAGACAAGGCCGGCGGTTTATTAACACTCCTTGTGTCATTTTACTGGCCTGTAGTCAATTTCTCTGCCATGAGTTTTACTGTTATTACGGTACCCTGCAAGGGTAAGATATCACCCCCAACCATTACAATAAAGCCAATTAGTGATCTTGTAGGAATGTGGTTCCCTAAGACCAGGTTGGGAAGTTTGAGACTCCCCCACCTGTCTGTTTTAGCCAAAATTAACATATGTTAAGATTAAGTTAGTATAAACCAAATTAGCGTTAGCAACATATGTAGATTAAGTTAGTTTAAGGCTAGTTTTATGTAAATACCCCTGGTTAAAGCTACAGGCCAAAGTTAGCTCCTGCTAGGCAAAGTCAGCACATTCACCCAGAGATAAAACAAAAGAACTCACTAATTGACAGACTCAGCAAATAAAACAAAAATCCATGGTTTTTTTAAGAAAGGAAAAGCCTGACTGGCGAGGACAGAATGAACAAACTTGAAGGCTCCAGAAAAAGATTAGCTACCTTAGCTGGGAGCTCTTATCTAAAGCAACAGGTAACTTTCAACTACAAAGAGTTTCTCATCTATGTGCTGTTGACTATGAAAAACTAATAAAACATCCTGTGCTGTCTCCTGAGCTCCAAGATCATCTTCCTTTCCCGTACAGATCATAGACTCATCCTCTATTGTTGTAATATATAGATAGTCCATATATTAACTGTGTCTTTACTTAACAAGACAAGATTTCTATCTAGGTCTTTGCAACCAGCAATGTTACCGCCCTGGCCGGGTACTGAGACTATCAAACATCCTGCAAGCCCCTTCTTCAAAAGACCCTTCCCAGTAATCAAGATCTAAGAAGAAGATACAACAGACAAATGGACTTCCTCATCCTAAAAACTGTGATTGATTTTTACCTAATCTGACAAGACAAACAGCATGTTTTATAATTATTGTTTCCATGCTTTGTATACCCTGTTCCTTAGAGTAAATTTTTTACTACCCCTCATTCCCCTTTACTTCCTAAACATCCCTCAATATATATGCATGTCTTAATAGCCATGGGGCTGCAGTCTGGAGTTTTTTGCTCTGACAGTAGTTGGCTAAAAACATGCTTAAAAATATTGATGTTTTAACCTAATTCTGTTCACCTGTGCCGCCTCCGTCGAGTCAAACCACCCCGGCCGAGGCTGGACCCTGGCACTTTTTTTAAAAAATTATTTTTATTATCATTATAATCTTCATTATATTACATTGGATTACATATAACTTTACAGTGTATTACATTGCTTTTTCAAAAGGGAATGCCATGCTTGTCAGTCAATACAGAGACATTAATCTCCCCACTTCATCATTCAATATCTTTTCTATGCTTTTCCCAATCATTATTATTATTATTCTAATTATTTTTTAAAACAGTCACTATTTCTCATTTTGCTTGTAAAAAGACTTTACCCATCATGAAATACTTCTCAGACCAATCCAGTTGAGAATACTATACATGTCATCATCAACAGGTAATAAGCCATATCTGTTTCTCACTAAC
>NW_006208436.1:1385281-1432763 GCF_000334495.1 Tupaia belangeri chinensis
TTGATGATTTCCCTTGAGGGAGAGGCCTTTTGTTGGTTGCTCATATTTCTTGAGCCTCTGCAATTGTTCCTAGTCATCAGGTAATCTATATGTTTCTTCCTAACTTATTTAAGATATCTCTGAGTGTTAAAAGTTGTACAGGATTAGAAAATTGATGATTTCTCTTATGGTTGGCCTACCTGTTGTTCAAATTTACCATTAACTATTGCCACTAGCCCTGGGTAGCCCAAAGTCCTCCCTGTTTCTAAGGAGTGGTGAGCCTCCAACTGACCTAATAAGCAACACCTCAAGAGCAAAGAAAAACAAAACGAACAAAGGAAATCATGTGGCGCGAAAAGCTTGCCGCACGCTATTCAAATCGCCAAAGGTCAAAGAGTCCAAAGGCTAGTGGGAAAGGATCAGAGGATGAGTGACAGGACCAGGTTAGTCGGGCCTGCAGCTTCAGTCCGCCTGGTGCCCGGAACTACTGGCCGGCTCAGTCCGGATTGCATATGGGGTGGGGTAGGAGTTCACCTTAAAGTCCCAGACAACCAACCTGAGGTCCAAGGAGGAGGAATGGTGGGTATGTGTGAAGATTTGGAAGCCAAAGATTCTTTAAAAGGTTTTTAAAAACAATTTTTATGGGCTTCAACTCAATCTCAGAATCATCTCCCCATTACCAGTCATTGATAAATATGCTTTTTATATTTTAGGGGCTTGATTTTTTACTTTATGTTTATCAGCATACTCACTACATATATATCCTATATATTTAAAGATTGAAATGTTCCCTATCTTTGAACTCCTTTGATCTCTAGATCTTTCTAAGATTAAAAAGTAATGAAAGACATCACAAAGGAAGTGATGGAAATCATTATCAATATTGAAAATATAGCTTCTTGGGCCAGCTCCATGATCACATCTTCAAGGACGATGGATCTCATACGATCTGCTGCAGTACAAATCCCAGACATGTTGGTCATGTACGCATGTGTGTCCAAAACCCTGACCAGACAAACAGAGGAGAGGGGACTGTGGCATGACTGCACCCCCTTGGGGAGTGTGCCCTCTTCTACTCCCTCTGGCAAGTGCACATACCTTGTGGCACATTTTTTTTAAATGTAACTTTTGTTACTCATTAGCAGTATATAAAAGATAAGAAAAATATTTTTATTTTAACACTTGCCTTAAGTATATATATATTAAAATGGCAGAAAATGTGACGATATCCATAGCAGATTAACAGTACATACAAATCAATTAAAAAATTTAAAAAGACCCTATAAGATAAATGGGCAAGAGAATGAACAGATGCCTTATGAAATAGGACATCAGCTTGTGAAAAAAATATTTACTAAACATAGTAGGAACTTCTGGTTCCTGCCCATATGGCAACTTAACATGAGGCTTCTGGCTTTCTCTGTAAAATTACCCATGAAGTAACTATTGAAATGGGAGGGAAAATGTATCACAGGAACAAACCTTGCCACAGGGATACTGAAGCTGATTTACATGATATGCTGAGGGGAGGTGGTTGCCTAAAGCTCAGGAAGCAAGCAGGGGGAGCAGGAAAGGAGATGTTAGGGTAAGACTTTGTAAATACTCCTATCTCCTCTGTGGGTTTGGGGCATTTCCTATGCTTTCATCTATTGTAAAAATCAGTGGCATTCATCATTCGTATTGTCAGTACAGATGCACCAAGGTATTAGCAGGAGACTGCAAAAGCCCTGCTGGAGGGTCTAGTCTATATAAACTAAGCATCTGCCCCCTTCCAATCACCCACGACTAGTGAATTTTCACCTAGGGAGACAGACTTCTAATGCTGTTTCTCTCTTAAGGATTTACAGACACAGAACAAAGCTACTAATCAATATATGCAGTACGTTGGAAGAAAATGGGGGTAACCAGGACTGGATCTGTTCTGTCTGAGGCTCTCCACACTAGGGTGTTCTTCTCCCCTGCAAATCCCCTTAAATTCACCAGACTAGCAAACACTGGAAACTGGCTTCCAATCTCCGCTCAGCTATCATTACTAAACAGAGTAACTAACCTCCCAAGGAACAATGGTTCATAGGTCAAAATAAGTACCGCATCACAGAAAGTTATTAAAAACTCATTCCAATATGCTATTTTAGTCCACCTAGGCTGCTATAACAAAATATAACATCCTGGGGTGGCTTATAAACAACATGATCTATTTCTCACAGTTCTGGAAGCAGGGCAGTCCAAGCTCAAGTCACTGGTAGATTCGGTGCCTGGTGAGGCCCACTTTCTCATACAACCTCTTCTCATTCTAACCCGACATGCCTGAAGAAGTGAAGGGCGTCGCTAAGCTTCTTTTATAAGAGCACTAATTCCATTCATGAGGGCTTTGCCCCCAAGATCTAATTGTCTCCCAAAGGCCCCACTTCCAATTACCATCACTTTGATCATTTTGAGGGTAAGGATTTTAACACATGAATTTTGGGAGAGGGGGCATAAATATTCAGGCCATGGCATATTCCAACTGAGTTTATTCCAAAAAATTAAAACTTGAGCTTTAGAATGATTTAAGGAGTTAATGAGAGAGTCACCCAAATTAAAGTAGAAGACTTTGGATTGAAAAGATTCATAGAATGATAAACAAGGGAGCCTTATAAAGACATATCACAGTAAATTTGTGACTATCAAAGACAATAAAATAAACCTAAATTTTCCCAGAAATAAGAATAAAACTTCTACAAAGAAACAAGATTCAGCTTGCCATCAGAATTATCAATACCATTTTTTGATGGGGAAATATTCAAGTATTTTAAAATATTTAAAGAAGTTCAACCTACAATTTATATCCATAATATTATCGTTTAAATTAAAGAAGAAAGGTGTAAGAATAAAATAAACACATGTTCAGGTATATAAGGGTGCAGAACGTTTACCACTGAAAGTCCACACCAAAAATATTTTTGAGGAAGTATTCAAATGATAAAGACAAACAAATCTGGGAGAGGTTATAAGAAATGTGGAAATTAGAGCTTACTAATACTTAACTAAATTCATTGCTATGTTTTCATAAGATCAAAGAACAAGGAAGAGAATGTATAAATAATAGCTTCAAATAGGCTGTGATCAAGCTGGAGAATAATTACAAAAAATAATAATGATTTTTTTAAAAAGACCTACTAGATAAAATATGTAAAATGTATGAACAGGCAATTAACAAAGCACACATGCACACACAAATCTAGTAAGGATATTACAAGTTGCTAAAAATGATTGATATTTCCAAAAATTCATATTAACATATGGGACAATACTTTGCACATTTTAGCCTGACAAATTAGAATTTCAGATCAATGAGGATATGGCTTTATAGAAATCCTGCAGTACTTCCTACAGAAAGAAATCATATGATTCTACTTAGCAAAATTACCACATACACACACACACTCAGAATTCTTGGGAAAAACCTCACAACAGTCTAAATGGGACTGTATATAAGAATATCTTTTGTACCATTTATTTATGATTGGTGGAAAATTGAAGACACCTTGAAATTCATCACAGGAAAAGAGGAATGGGCAAAACATGGCACACCATTGATAGTTTTGCTGAGGTTACAGTAAAGGATTTGCTTTAAAAATTTCAACATGGGTAGATCTTATAACATTTAATGAGAAAATAGGAAATAAGATATATAAGATTATTATAAATTAAAATAGATCCACATAATACAACATTTTTTCAAGAAAACACTTGACTCTAAAGGTATTCAGGAAGCACAATAAAATGGTAACACATAGTACTAGGAGACTGGGAGTAAATATGAAGATATATGGGAATAGATAAATAAACAGATTAATAGATTGCTGTATGGATGAATGGATCGATGGATAAATACTGAGTCATCGGAAAAGTCATGACATACTTTTCTATGCAAAAATACATAGCAGAGTTTTGCAGTAGGAATGTTTCATCATCTAAGGAGTATGATTTAAGTAAAACATTTGTTCCTCAACTCCAAAAAAGAGATGCTCATCCCTCTTATAATTAAAGAAAAGCACAGTAAATTAAGATCACATTTTCCTCTTCTGTCTTTCAATTTGTGAAGGATAATAGCAAGTTGACAGTAGTATAAAATAACTTCACTTATGGGACCAGCAGATGGCATAATGATTACGTCACTGGAATCCCACTGAGTTGACTGCAGTTCAAGTCTCAGACCCAGCAACTTAAAACTCATACCAGGCATATGTGTGTATCCAAGATCCAAGAGGAGAATGGAGGAAAAGGGATTGTGGCATGGCCAATCCCCCAGGGAGCGATTTCTTTCTTTTTATCTCTCTGTCTCTCCCTGTCTCTCTGGAGAGTGCATGCACCCTACAATAGATATCTCTCTAAAAAATTAATGAATAACTTCACTTCTGCTGGTAACTTGGTATAGCCTTTTGAGAGAAAATGTAGCAACATGTAATACCAAATTAAAAATTATCATGATCTACAACATGATAATTCTTAAAAATCTATCCTTACAAAATTATCAAAAATTATGAAAGCATTATACACAGACAGGTTAATTCTGAAATGTTTTAATATTGAAAGTTTTAGGGTGAGCCCTGTAGTACATTGGTGTGTATAGGAAGCTAGAATCCACATAACTGACAACAGTTTAAATCCTGACCCCAGCAGCTCAAAAAACATGCTGGTTGTATGCAAGTACATGGCCCAAATCCTGACAGGATGGAGGAATGAACAAAAAAGGAGTGCAGTGTGACCACACCCCACTGGGGGGGAGGGGTTACTCTCTCTCTTTATTTCTCTCACTTTTGCTTTGGTGAGTGTATGCCTCTGGGAAAAAAAAAAAAAAAAAAAAAAAAAAGAAAAAAAATCCTTAATTGAAAATTTTAAAGTAGTCTAAATGTCTAATAAAAGTTTTAAAGTTTGGTACCATTTTCACCTGAATAGCACTAAGGAAGTTAGGAGAAATAGCTACTTCCATTCCTGGAATAAGAAATGGATGAGGACTGGCAGTATTTCCTTTGTGTGTCAGTAAGCAAGCAAGGCATTAGAAATAAATTGAGTCACATTAAGGAACAGAGGAACTAACGTGCAGGGATTCCTTCTGACCAAAGATGGACAACTGGATTACCAAAAAACTCTAGTATGAAAATGCATTCATACATAATGAAATCAGAAAGCAAAACACCACTTTGGATACCACAAGAGACTGCACAGGTACCAATTCACTACCCCGTAACAAAGGACACAGGGACACAACCCACCTCATCTGCATAAGCTATCTTTTGAAGTAACCAAATTGGTTCTTTTTAAAGAATCATTTTATTTAACTTTATTTAGTTAGTTAGCTACTTAGTTAATTTGGCCAGAGAGAGAGAGAGAAAGTGAGAAGCAAGCTGCCAGGTCTGGGACTCGAACCATGGTTGGCCATGTGGGAGTCCAGCACCCCTAACCACTACGCCACCTGCTGGCCCTAGAATAACCAAATCATTAATGGGAGTGAGTTTTTGAATAATAAATGTGGAAGGGAAGAGAGAACTCAAAAATCAACATTTCATAGGAACCCCCAAGGAAGTAATGGATTTAATCAATACTAACCAATGGATATTAAAATGATTTTTTAAAAAGGATGAAAGGAGCTATATGGGGCTAACAACACTGAGTATATCTTACTATAACATCACTAAACAGGAAAACCAGATGGTACGAACCTCTGATAATAATTAGTAAGTAACAAACTATGACATATTCTTGACAAAAAGAAATCGAACTTGATTCATCAAGTCTATAGATATAACTATTAGTTTAGAGAAAATATAAAGATGAAAGGAAGAAGGAAAACGAATCATGAGAAATCAGTCAGTCCAATCGAGAATGAGGGACATACTATGAGACTAATAACCTAGTTTCTTTCCAAAGAAATGACATAAGAATTGGGGAACTGAGAGCTTTTCGAAAATTAAAAGAAATTTGATAAACAGGAAAACTAAATGCAGTGTTTGGCTTCTATTTAAACAAATCAACTGTAAAAAAGGTATTCATCGGGGCTAGCAGGTGGCATGGTGGTTAAGGTGGTTGGATCCCCTATGGCCAACTCCACAGTTTGAGTCCCATACTCAGAAGCTTGAAAGTCATGCTGGGTATGTGTACATGTGCACCCAGAATCCCAAGAGAAGAATGGGGGAGAAGGGACCATGTCATAACCATCCACCCTGGGAGGTGATTTCTCACTTTCCTCTCTCTGTTTCTCTCTGGCAAGTGCACACTCCCTAGAGCAAAAACTAAACAAACAAAAATGATATTTAGTGAGACAATTGAGAATTTTTTAATACAATGTGCATTGAATGAATTAAAGAATTTATTTGTTTATAGGTAATAATGGCATTTTAATCACACACACAAAAAAACATTTACCAAACATACATTTGGAATATTTACCAAAAAAAATAAGGCTTTTGAAATGAACTAGAGTTTGATAAACTCCAGTTTTAAAAGGAAACACTCCACTATAAAAAATATGTAATTAGGATCACTGAAACAAGGTTGGCTAAATGTGGTTAATTGCTGAAGCAGTGACAAGTGCATGCAAAATTATTATACCATTTTCTCTGGTTTTACAAGTGTTTTAAAATGTCTATTAATGGTAAAAAAAATCAAATAAAAAGTGATGCATTAAATTGATGACCTCATATGCCACCCAAAAATTGCATTTTGTCAAATTCTAATAACATTGTGAAATGTATTCTCTTTGATATGCTAAAAAAGGGGTAGCAGAAGAAAAATTTTAATATTTCCTCATGTATTTAACAAAATCACATGGCAAAAAGAAGGCCTCAGGACCAGCCTGTGGCCTGGTGGCTAAGAAAGCTTGATCTCACATGCCAACTACATGGTTCAAGTCCTGGCCTTGCATGATCCCTGAAAGGAGGGAGAACGGAGGAGAATAAATTGCAGGATGACCATGCCCCATGGTGGAGGGGTTGCTTTCTCCCTCTCCCTCTCTGTTTCTCTGACTTTCTCTGGCTAACATACTCACCCTCTAGCAATTTTTTTAAAGGAAAAGACAAGACAAAAAAGCCTACAAAAGAATGTGAAAAATATTCTGCCTAAGAATAGTAGGATAATGAAGAATATTTCTTACTTTGCTTTATAAGCAAGATTGTTCTTCTCCAGGTGGCCTTAGACTGACCCAGTTCTCCCCTGTTTCTTCCTTGTAGTTTTCAAGAATAACTAGAAAGTGCTGAGAATGTAATATCTTGAGTTCGGGAGGAACTCCCAGGACAGCCTGGACTTTGTTCTCTTTCCTGGAAGTAGGGTGCCTTTGAAGCTTTTTCCAGTGAGTGATAGGGTTCCTAAGGAACATAAGCTGGGGCAGGCTGCCTTTTGGATTCCCTCATCTGTAGTGCAAATGGGGCATGCATAGTTGAGGCTGGATCAGCTCCAGGAAGCTTTCTTGAGACTTTAGAGACCAGGCCACAATGGATCCTAGGTATCTGTTGTCATTTCTGCCTACCCGTAAGTAATCCCTTCATGTAACTTGTTGCATGCCAGTGCCTTCTGTTTCACCAGACTCAGATAACTTGGTAACTAATGCATGGCGAATCAGTGCCACAGTATACTTTTCTGTTGTTTCTGTTTCTAAATTTCTATCATCATCAGATAATACTTTTATGAATGTATCCTTTCTCTTTCTCTTACATGTGGATGGATGAAGAGTGCCCAATCAGTATTTTTACTTTTAGAATTCCATATTCCCCAAGAGTCATATACTTCTTGAAAAAAAATCTTCACTGGGACCAGCAGATAGCATAATGGTTATACATAAGTATGGTTTTACATAAATATGCTGGATTTCCACATGGTCAACCACGGTTCAAGTACCTGATCTGGTGGTTTGAAACTCATGCTAGGCATGGTGTGTGCATGCATGCCCCAAATCCTGAGAGGAGAATGAAAGAGAAGGGATTGTGGTGTGGCCATCCCCCCAGGGTGTGATTTCACACTTTCTGTCTCTCTGTCTCCGTCTCTATGGGAAGTGCCTGTGCCCTATAGCAAAAATCTCTCAAAAATAAGAAAAGAAAAAGAAGAAAATCTTCATCTTGATAAAATACCTATATAAGTCAAAACATTTTTATATTCTTATTTAGTGCATTGAGCTTCAAAATTGCCTGCTCATTTTCTCCCCAAATTTCTATGACTTCATCTAAAAAATAGTTTTCCATAGTAATTGACTGAACTATAGGATTACAATGTCTATATAGTAATACCAGAGACACCAAAATTGCAATAATTTGTTTTTGGTCAAAAGTCATCTGTTGAGCCCTAGCTATGTAATTAATACATACAAATGATTAAAATGGAATGTGATAATAGCATTATGTCTGATAGAAATCTATTTCTAATCGACTCTCTTTAATCAAGAATTTCTGTAAATCAGAACTTGAAACCAATCTCAGTCATGAGTGTATTTACTCATTTGCCTGACAACCTTCCAGCCATGTTGGGACAACTGTATAACCTGCCAAAGGCAGTCTTTCCTCAACTTGTCTCCTCTCAAATCTTTGAAGGAGAGCAGTAAAATCTATCTGTTCTTTCTCCCTGAACTTTTAGATCACCAGGAAATTTATAACAAATTATTCTATGTAAAAATGTTTCATGACTTCCCCAACAACCTAATAAAAGTCCCACAGGAAATTTCAAGTTTGATGTCATGAGCTTTTCTCCTCAACGGGTGAAGTTAGGGAAGAATGTGAAAAGATATCCCCATTATAGAGGCCACCATCATCTCCCACCTGCACAACTGAAATAACTCACCATCTGGCATTCATTCTTATGCAATCCATTCTCCAGAATAAAAACAAAGTGAAAAACAAATCCAGTCATGGCACTCCTCTTAAAATGTATTAGCATCTCCTTGCATTTAGGATAAAGCCCTGCTGGACCTGTCCCTTGATTGCCTGTATTTGTTATCATTTGATATCATTCTCGCTCTTCTTTTTTTCTTTTTTTTTAGAGAGATTTTTGCCATATGGCGTATGTGCTCACCAGAGAGACAAAGAGATAAAAAGTGAGAAATCATCCCCCGCCCCCCCCACAGGGAGAAGGTCACACCGCAATTCTTTCTCCTCCATTCTTCTCTTGGGATTTTGGGCATGCATGAACACGTACCCAGAATGAGCTTCAAGCTGCCAGGTCAGGGAATCAAACCATAGTCAGCATTGTGGGAGTCCAGCTACGTAATCATTACAACATCTGCTGATCCCTCTCTCTTTTACACTATATATTTCCTGATAGTCAGTTCTCGAATGCCAAGTTTCTTTCCCTGTGTTTGGAACTCTGCTCCCATCTCCTGCATCTCTAACCATTCTTTTATCTGACTAATTTACACTTCAGGTTCAAGATTAAACATCATTTTTCAGAGATCACAGGAAGACTTTCCTCAATTCTCTTTTTTTCCTATTTTGTGTTCTCATAGTTCTCTATGTCTCTTTTTTTTTTTTCTTTTTCCATAGGATATGTGAGCTCATTGTAGAGTCAGAGAGAGACAGTGAGAGGGAAAGTGAAAAATCACTCCCTTGAGGGAATGGCCACACCACAATCCCTTCTTCTCCATTCTCCTCTCACAATTTTGGGCATACACGCACATGGACCCAGCATAATTTTCAAGCCATTAGGTCTGGAACTCTAACCATGTTCAGCCTATGGGAATCCTGTACCTTAACCATCACACCACCTGCTGGCCAATATAAGTAGTTTTTAACACTGCTTAAGCAATTGTGTAAGTACTTTTGTGAGGTCTGTTTCCTTCTCTACCCTGTAAATTCCTAAACTTACTCAATTTTAGTTCCCAGTATCTAACAGAGTTCTTGATAATGGTCAATAAAGAGTCAAAATCTTCTTTCCAACTTGCTTTTTTATCTGCAAAGTGAATTGCTTTGCAGATGAAGTATGCCATCTTTAGGTAAGAATAACTGTGAAGGCATTGAAAGAAAGTTTATTAGGTAGAGTTTTGGGGTAATGGTACTGAAAAATGACACCCGAGGGGAAAGGGCATGCCTTTCCTCTCTGCAGGAGAGTGGAATTATTCAGCCTCACCTTCCGCAGCATCCCCACAGACTGAGGCCTGTGTGGTTCTTCGTCCTCTTCTGTTCTTCCTCTCCTCAAAGAAAACCCTCAGCTAATCAGAGAATTCTTCTCGGCCACATTTTTTTTTTCATGATTTCATATCAGTTTAGTAAAAACGTTTTAGAAACATTTTTGAAGGGTAGCTTATAGTGAGTGTGTGTGTGTGTAAGTGTGTGTGATTTATAGTATGAAATTAAATTTTTTTTATTAGTCAACACACATATATTATCCCTGTAGTATAATTTCCTCTTTTTAAACTAACCAAGATTAAAGTGTGAGGCATTAGCTAAAATAATAAGTTGATTACTATGCTAAAATTTCTATTTATGCAAGTTAAGGAAAAATATAAGCTTAGGAGAGAAAAACAGAGGAAAGTGCCCAGTATACTGAGAAAATAATAAGATGAGCCCCTAACTTAAAGAGGGAATTTTTTTTTTTTAAATCTAGGGCTGCTTTGAACAGCTGAATCTAAAAATTTAGGCTCTTGACTTAAATTTCATGTGGCAAAAGATGCCCTTTTTGGTGGGTATAAGACTTTAAGCAAATGTATGCAGAGTGAAATCATTCTGTGAGATATTTTTACCTTGAAAATCGTCTCTTCACCTCAGAATTGTTCTGTAATTTTTGTGGCTTTTACATTCTTTGAGCCAAGGATTATGAAACATATATACACCTTACCCTCTCATTCTCTCTCCATTTTTATTATCTTCTATAAAGAGAGGAATGATGGGCCAGCAGGTGGCATGGTGTTTGGGGTACTGGAATCCCACAAGACTGACTGCAGTTTAAATCCCAGATCTGGCAGCTTACTTTCTCACTTTGCCTCCCTCTTTTTCCCTGTCTCTCTCTGGCAAGTACATGTGCCCTATAGCAAATTTAAAATAAAAATAATAGGGGGTCAGTAGATGGTGTAGGAGTTATATCGCTGGATTCTCACATGGCTGACTGCAGTTCAAATCCTGGACTCAGTGGCTTGAAAATCAAACAGGGCACATGTGCATGCATGCCCAAATTCCTGGGAGGGGAATGGAGGAGAAGGGATTGCAGTATGGCCTTCCCACCCCAAAGGGATGATTTCTCATTTTCTCCCTCTCTCTCTCTCTTTCTCTCTCTCTCTCACTCACACTTTCAGCAAGCACATGCTCCCTAAAGCAAAGAACCTCTTAAAAGATAATGAAAGTAAAATAAAAATTAAATAAATAATTCTTAGGTTAAAAAAAGGAGGAATGATGGTGGAGGTATTGGAGTGTTCAAGAAGGTTTTAGAAAAGGCTTAATCTTGATATTTAAGTAGAATAAGAACAAAGTATCATTTATGAAGGCAATTGCAAATTCTAGTTAGGATTATGAATTTTGAAGTTGAAATGCAGCTCAGGAAGATATAGAATATCCTTAAGGCAAAAAACATGGATAATCTACAAAATGCATGTAAACTTGCTCATAAGTACAGTCATGTACCACATAATAATATTTTAGTCAATGATAAACTGGTGGTCCCCTAATGTTATATCACATAGCCTAGGTATAAAGTAGGCTCTATCATCTTGGTTTATGCAAGTACAGCCTGTGATTTTGACCATGGTAAATTTACCTGACTGTGTATGTATGTCTCTGAATGCATCCCTGGGTTAATGCATCTCTGACATAACTACATGTAGCTCAACATAGTTAGGGATGCTCAGCTTTATTCTTGCCAGTGGTTTAGTTTGATTTGGTGTGACATTATGCTATGTTTTGTTTGATTATTTCTAGTAAAAGAAGTTTTATTCTTGGGACCAGCAGTTAGCGTAATGACTATGTCACTGGACTCCCATGTATGCGACTGCGGTTAGAGGACCAGACCTGGTGGTTTAAACTCACACCGGGCACATGTGCGTGCGTGCCCAAGATCCCAAGAGGAGAATGGAGGAAAAGAGATTGTGGCATGGCCATCCCCCCCCCCCCGGGGGGTGATTTCTCGCTTTCTGTCTCTCTGTCTCACTCTGTCTTTCTGGCAAGTGCACACATCCTATAGAAAAAAAAAAATCCTCCCCAAAAAAAGAAGAAAAGGAAGTTTTATTCTTTATCCTGGGAATGGCCATTTGATTAATTCATGTATTTATGCAAATTCAGGGTGAACACACCCACTGTTTGAAATTAACACGTGGTTATGGGATGCTACTACCTGCAGTCCTTATATTCAAGAAATTATCAAGAAAGCAAAATAAGATCAATTTATGGGACTCGAGGACATTTTAGTTTATGAAATATTTAAGTCCTAACCTCTAACTTGAACCACGAAATTTTAGCAGGGGGAATATTAGATAATTCCGGCCATAATCTGGTAGCAAAATATAGTTATGGTAGCCCTATGTAATCAGATCATTTAGGATGGGGATGTTGATTTAATACTAAATTCAGGGGAGAATTGATTCCTGAACAGTGTATGTCCAATGCTGGGAGGGCCTCAAGGCCAAGGCCCGGCCTGCCTGGTGGAGTGACTGGGCACAATGAGGAAAAATTGCTGGGCAAGGATGATAAACTTCAGGGTGGGGATCCTATGACACCTAGCTCTGACAACACTTACACTTGGTGATAGTAGTGGAGTTAGGGCAGAGGGTGGAGTTAAAGTTTCTCCCCAGGAAGGAGAACCCCAGTTGCCTTCAGGGTTAGGTCCGGGTTCAGTGGACAAGTGCCTATGAGACTATATGGACTAAACATCAATAGTGACACCATAACTGAGTTCCCAAGTTCCTTAGATGATTTGGCGAGGAGATTGTGCTCATGGTGAGAGTACTGGACATCCTGTCAGTTTGTAGGTGGAGGTTTAAGGAATCATTTGGGACAGTAAAAGGCATGTCTGCATGTGGACTATAACTCTTGAGAAACAAACATATTGACCTTAAACATAATTTAGACAATTTCCAAATCTTCAGTATTATTCCTTTAATGCTACTGAGCTGCTCCTGGACTATACTTATTTGTTTTAAAAACTATTGGGGCACTTCTGTGGTGTATCAGTAAAGCAAGTGTCCTATAAGACTGGAAGCCGTACAACCAATTGTGGGTTTGGATCCCTGGATCACCTTGAAAACACATCATGAGCATGTATGCAGGCACCCAGCATCCTGAGGAGCTGGGGGACTAGAGAAATGGGATTGAGGCATGACAAGATTCTATCGAGTGTACCTTTCTCTCTGTCTTTGTCTCTATCTCTGCATCTTCACATGTATGCATGCTCTATCATAACAAAAGAAAAAAGTTAACTATTGGGACATGATCCATATACATAATAGCATAATTTATGAGATGACATACTGGTTGATTCAAATGAGTTAATAATGGTAAAGATTTGAAATATACCAGTCCTACTTACATGTTCTATTAATGGCTACCTTTATTTTCTCATGCCATTAAGGGTTTGAAAACTGCCCACAACTGAGTCTTTGATAGGTTTTAAAATACAAAGATATAAAATAAAATGAAAAGTCATAGAAACGCATCAATTTTGAGCTGCTTTGCATGTGCTAGTGAAGATCTTACCATTGATAATAAGTGGAATTGAGTATGCTATATATTCTGATACATTGGTAACACTTAATAAAATTTCATTTCATTAGTTATTTTATAATAGGCACTGAAATAGGATTTTAAAATTAGTACCTATGCTACTTAAGGGTTTTTTGAATGCACTACAAATGTTGTGAGGGGTAAGAAACTAATTTCTTCAAATTTTAATTAACTTACACTAGAAAGGTAAAATTATCTCTGGACTACTGTATATTCTGTATCACCTGTGAGTCCAAGTGTCTGTAATATCTGTGGTACTAGAGGAAATGTTTTATAATTCGCTGAAGTCTTAAAATGCCATATGCAGATTTAGTTTTTAAATATATTTCCATTCGCAGAAGATGATTTTTTCTCAACATTTCCAAGTGTTTGATAATTCATAATTCTAAGGCCTGGGCAGGTTATTTTAAAATGTGACTTGGGCCTAAGTAAAGAAAATAATCCTGGGATATTACAGATTTGTGTAATCATATAAACAGTAAGAAATTTTCAGTAACTAATTTTTTTATTTCCATTTCAGTAAGTTAAAAAGTATTGCCATAACTTGTATGCTATATGAACTTTTAAGGTTGTTCTTACAATTGAACTCCATGCCATGGTAAATAGATGATACTAAAATAATAATTTAAAATATATATATGAAAATAAAGACATTTCGCCTGTAATATAAAATTAAATTAATTTTTCTTCCTACAAAATGTGAATTCCCGGGGCCAGTAGGTGGTGTGGTAGTTAAGAGGTGCTAGACTCCCACATGGCCTACCATGGTTTGAGTCCTGGACCTCATGACTTGCTTTTCCACTCTCTCTCTCTGTCCCTCTCTGGTCAAATTTAAAAAAATAAATAAATTTAAATAAAATAATTCTTTTAAAAATGTGAATTTCCACCAAGAAGAAGACTGTCACCAAAACACTGTGTGCAATCCCTAATTTTCTATAACCGGAAGTACAATAAATGTTTCCTTTTCTGCATAAACTTCTGTAGAGTGACAACACATGAAGTTTATAAAGAGACACAAATGGTACACATATGGTAAAACTTCTGAAATGATAATGTGCTGTTTCTCTTTCCTGCTTCTAAACTTCACTGGTTTCTGACCCCCTGGAGACCAAACTCTAAATTGTTCAGTATCCCATCATGACACAGATGGGTGGACTAACTTTATAATCTTATACCCTCCAATGCCTTTCTCCTTCTTCATGCTCCAGCAATCTTGAGCAGCTTCCAGCAGCTCCAGAACACCATACTGTGTACCTGTCAGTGCCATGGGGCAATCTCCAGGTATTTGCATCTGGTATCTCCTCCACGAGGATACCCACCTTCTCATGCTCCTTCAAACAACTCAAACTGCCTGCAAGCAGAGCTTGTGTCTGATTTCTATTTATCCCAAGAGCTAGCGCAGGGCACACATTAAGGCAAGCCATCAATATCTCCTTGATTGGTTAGATTCAAGAGGACCTTTAAAGGATATTTCCTGCTTTCATTCCCTTCAGAGTGAAAGTAGAAACCCTGGGATCTCCGCAGGCCCTGTTGTTCTGTGTGAAAAAGCCTTTATCAATACTGAGCCATCTAACAAAGAAGCTCTTTCTGAAAATATTAAGCCATCTTCATTTATGTAAATTTCCCAAAACCCCCAGTAGCCAGCCTAACAGCAGTGTGTGAGCAAATTGCACCACCTCGTTCCGTTTTTAAACCTTCATAATATCTAAGGAGAGATGCAAGAAGAGAAAGAAAAATGCTTTTTCAGATAAAGGTTGTGAGCCTGCTTTAAATCATTTAGAAGTTCTGCTCTAGGGGGCAAAATAATCATATTGAAACAAAATATTTTTACCAAAGATGGAAATTGTAAGCTACTCTATCCTTTGAAATGACAACATAATGGTAAATTATGACCCACCAACCTCAGAGGAACAACAATATATCTGAAGAAATATAGATCAAATCAGTGCTGAGTAGTAAGCTCTTTCTGTGGAAAATTAATAAGGTAAACACCCAGACTCCTGGGTGCTGAATCACTTGCTACCCAATGAAGTACCCTTTTGGAGAACAGCATTGATTAATTTCAGAACCCCCTGTGCAACCTTGAGTTGATAAATCATGATTTAAAAAGTAATGGTAGGAGTCATTCAAAAATCAATAAGTAGATGTTTATTGAACACTATATATACTCTGTGAAGTCCAGAAAACTTATAAAATCATATAAAATCTTATCCCTGCCTACAATGAGTTTATAGTCTTGAAAGGGAAATAGAAAGGGACCAGCAGTTGGCATAATGGCTATATCACTGGACTCCCATGTAGTCGACTGAGGTTCGAATCCCGAACCTGGTGGGTTTTTTTTTGTTTGTTTTTGTTTTTTTTTTGAGAAAGATTTTTGCTATAGGGCGCGTGCGCTCACCAGACAGACAGAGAGAGACATAGAGACAGAAAGCGAGAAATCACCCCTCAGGGGGGATGGTCACGCCACAATCCCTTCTCCTCCATTCTCCTCTTGGTATCTTTGGCACGCACGCACACATGCCCGGGGTGAGTTTTAAGCCACCCGGTCCAGGACACGAACCGCGGTCGACTACGTGGGAGTCCAGCGACATAGCCATTACGCTAACTGCTGGTTCCCCCAAACCTGGTGGTTTAAACTCATGCTGGGTGCATGTGCATGCATGCCCAAGATCCCGAGAGGAGAATGGAGGAGAAGGGGTTTTGGGCATGGCCATCCCCCCTGGGTGGTGATTTCTTGCTTTCTGTCTCTCGGTTTCTCTCTTTCTGGCGAGCACACAAGCCCTATAGCAAAAAAAAATAAAAATAAAAAAATAAAGAAAGAAAGGGAAATAAGACTTAAACAGAGGAAACATAAAAGACATGCAAATGATGTGAATTCCAAACAAAATGTGAGAAAATAAAAGATTAAGATTTATCCATTTAACTGATAGTGGCTGCGTTGATTGAATACCTAATAATTTATCCCAGAGTGATATTGGCAATAGGACCAATGAAAATTCAGAGGTAGAGGATCTCTGTACTTTACACTATTATCAAAAATTCCAAAAAAAAGAGTAAAAAAATAGGTAATAGTTAGATTTGTAGAGAAGATGGGAAATGGCCCAGAGATGGGAAACAGGTGTGAATAAAAACACATCACCAGGCTATATTTTTCATTTTTATTCGAATTCCAAAATGAGTCGTGTTTTGATGTGTATCAAGCCCTGGATCAGAGCATAGATACATGATGGTTCTCTCATGTTTAGACTGACTCCTTGAGAGTACTGTGTTCTTTCTGTGAGTTCTACCCATTTTCCTGCCTTTTAAGCAAATCGCAGGAAAGGAATAGAAGAAACCTCTCCTGAATAGAGAGAGAACACAATTTACGAAATGGCTTGTGCTCAGATTATGCCATGAGAGAGACACATGTAGAATCTAGTTTGAATGTTTACTTGCTGAAAAATTTTTTAAATCCCCCACAGCTAATAGGTTCATCTAATAAACATATTGAACACTTCAATGAATAGTATATATTTCTACTTGCTTTTTACAATTGCTTTCATCTGACTTACTCAAGGCTCTTCTGAGGTACTGAGCCAAATTTTCCATACTTCTAAGTCACTCCCTGGAGATAACTGGGGCAGATAAAGAGGTACATTAATTATTTTAAGCCACAAGGGGCCCATTTACTGAATATATACTGAAAAACTAAGAGAGAAATAAAATTCTCCTGAGCCCCCAAAATGGGTGAGAACCCTTCCTGGGGTTTGTCAGAAGCATCCAACTGTCTGCAGTATGTTAATTAACACAGAGGAAGTAGAATTTCACATTTCAGTTTTACTGAATCCAAGCAAAATGTCCACCCACGACGCTTTTACTCTGAAATGAATTACTTCACTATTTAAACATGATATAAAAAAAAATGTCAGCTGTAGCTATATCTACAGCAGCCAATCGAAAATATTAACCAAGAAGATAATCAACACAACTCCACTGATTAATTGTATCCAAAGTTTAGGGGTCTGAAGTTTTTCATGAATTATTTTGTTCCTACACTTAAATTCATTTCCCTTTGCTTAAATATGAGATTGTTTGCAAAGACGATGACGTACTTCAAAGATCTCTGTAGCCATTTCTAGAGTGTGAGACTTTCTCAATTCTGATCCTGAAAACAATTTAGAATATCATTTAACCTTAAGAAAACAGACCCGACAGGTACACATTGAGATAGTTAAAAATGAAGATTCTTTCTTTTAGTCGTATTTGCACATAATTCCTATTAAAACCAGTACAGAGGGGCTAGATGGTGGCACAGCAGTAAATTCAGTGCTCTGCAAGGGAATCCACAGGGGACGGTTCCCAGTTCAAGTCTGAAAACCTCTTTCTGTACACTGGACGCACATAGGTCCATGAGCTAGTGAGAGCTGGGCGTGCACCAAGGAGTAGGACACAGTTGAGGGGTGCTGTCTGTCTCTCTCATTCACTCTCTCTCTGTCTCTTTCTCTGTGTCTTTCTCACTTACAAAAAAAAATAAAATTTGCATGCTAATGAATAGAAGATCAGATCCTTCAGCCTTCAAGGGACAGAAGAAGCATTAAGCTTTATGCTTCATGTTAGTCTTGTACTTCTATCTTATCACATATTTTTATAATCCCAAATAATTAGGGAATGGTTATTAGGAAATTTCTCACTTGTGTGGTTCAAATATTTCTGTGTGGATAAAATTGTGTATAACTGAGGACCACATGCCAAGAATATGATGAAAGGATTACTTTGCAGCTATTTTTGCTAGTTCATCGTTCCATAGGATGTGGTTACCAAAAAAATCACATTAACCTTTCTTGAACTAACTTATGCCATTTTGAACTAACCTATGCCATAGCTACAAGTTGAGTTTATTCAGTGCATCATTTCTGGATAAAATGAGTAACACATATTCAATCTAGATATTTCAATAAAGAAAAATTAATACTTAAGGAAATGTTAGAAAGGCCAGAAAGATAGAAAGTTTAAGACAACCAAAAAATAACAACAGCAGAAAGTTGCTGCCATTTTCAGGGCAGTGAACCAACAGAACAGATGTTATCAGAGGGAAGGAGCTAAGTCCTCCACATGTAAGGCGGAACCAGGGAGAAGGAACTACGGTGACTTCCTGACTCAATCTAGAACTGTGTTGATGTAGCCATTGTTTTAGACACTACTAGAGGGACCATCAGCATTTTTGAAATTCCTGCTTGTTGATATACTGGCAGTGCTTCCTCTTGGCAAAATCCAACCAGAAGCCAGTGGGAAAGAGGACCTGGGAAATAAGGTTTGTGCAAATCAGGCTCCCTGTGCAATGAAGCGGAATAGGGGAAGAGAGGAGCCTGTATCTGAGAACAAACAGACAAATGGTAGCATAAGGCAAACCGTCCTTCATCCAAACTAAGATACGCTCATTCCCTCCTTCAAAAGGGAAAACACGTCCATTGATGTAAATTTATCATCTAGCTCAGTCAATAATTCACCAAGAGTATTCCATAACCTGGAACCAGGAGATGGCGTAATGGTTACATCACTAGTCTCCCACTTAGTCTACAGCGGTTCTAGTCTCAGACTCAGTAATTTGAAACTCACGCCAAGCACTTGTGCATGTGTGCCCAAGAGCCTGAGAGGAGAATGGAAGAGCAGAGACTGGAGCACGGCCACCCCCCCCCCGGGGGGTGATTTCCCACTTTCTGTTTCTCTGTCTCTGCCTGTCTCTCCGGTGAGCACACACACCTTATAGCAAAAATATCTGAGAAAAAAAAATACTGAATAGTAAAATTAAGACTAACACTCCTTAGATGAAATAATAAGAGAATAGAAAGAGGGGAAAGAACAGTGAGTGATTAATACTGTGAACATCTAGCTGTATTTGTTATTCTTGAATTTACGTTTATAAAAAAGAACACATCAAGGGCCCAGCAGGGAGTAGGTGATTAAGGCACTGGTCTCCCACTTGGCTGACCACAGTTTGAGTCCTGGACCTGGCAGCTTGCTTTCTCTCTCTCTTTCTCTCTCTCTCTGGTCAAACTTAATAATAATAATAAATAAATTAAATTAAATTACTAATTATTTTTTTAAAATAATTAATTTAACTTTATTTTATTTATTTATTTTAATTTGACTAGAGAGGGGTAGAGTGAGAGAGATAGAGGGACAGTGAGAAAGCAAGCCACCGGGTCCAGGACTCAAACCATGGTCGGCCATGTGGGAGTCCAGCACTCTTAACCACCATACCATCTGCTGGCCCCCTAAACAAATAATGCTCTGAAAAAATAAAAGAGAGAGAGAGAGAACATATCATAGAGATATCTCCCTAATACAGGTATCTCCCTTAGAGGGTGTTGGAAAGAACCTGTTACAAGGACAGGTTTGGGGCTTCAGCTGGGTGATTTAGGTAGAGTATATAGAGGGGTTCCCATAAATGGAGGGCTATCAGAAAGCAGGGGCAATTCTATGAGTGGATATCCTCAATCAATCTTTTACCTAAAGAGGGCAGACTAGAGTGAAGATAAATCTATAATTGCAACAATAGTCATTCAGCTATCTGGGAGAAAGGGATATTTACTAGTTTGTGTCTTGCTCAGTGGTCTTGTCTTAGTCTCACTATATTATACTCTCAGAGTGACCTTGTCTGATGTTGATGGGACATGAGAATGTTCATGTCCCACAGGAGGACAACGTCACAGAGTTGTGAATACGAGACCAGTTACCAGATGTTGCAGGATGCTTTCGTTCTTTCTCTATATATAATATATAGACATATATGTAACACATATATTTATGTCTCGATATACGTAACAGTGTATCTCTGGTCTACCTTCTAGTAATTGACTATGACAGTTACTATTTAAACATCCCTCTCCCACTGTTTATTGCATATCCCCCGTGCCCTTAGCAACAGAGATTGGCAGTAGAGATTCTTTACCTGGTACAGTGACTGACACATTCTTATTTGAAGGGGATAAGTCTCTACTAGGCAACCTTTTCGGCATTGTTCTAATCTCCCATTGGCATTTACTATTCCACATGAAAGTACGAAGTGACCCAGTAAATTCTCTAGGTTCCAGGTATCTCTGTGCATAGTAGCAATCCAATTTTTCCTTCTTAATTGGAATCAATCCCAGGACCAGCAGATTGCATAATGATTGCACCTCTGGACTCCCATGTAATTGTTCGCAGTTCGAGTCTTGGACCCGGCAACTTAAAACTCATGCCAGGTATGCATGCCCAAAATCCTGAGAGGAGAATGGAGGCAAAGGGATTGTGGCATGGCTATCCCTCCTGGGGGGGAGGGTGATTTCTCGCTTTCTATCTGTCCCTGTCTCTCCAGCAAGGGCACACATCCTATAGCAAAAATCTCTCTCGAAAAAATAATAATAATAATTATAGTCAGTCCCAACCAGGTTAGCATTTTTTTTCTTTTTTGCATAAGGCATGTACACTCACTGAAAAGAGACAGAGAGAAAAATAGAGAGGAAAATTGAGAAATCACACCCCTCCTCCCTAGGAGGTAGCTATGCCAAAATGCCTTCTCATTTATTCTTCTAAAATTTGGGGCATGCATGCACACTCACCAAGAATGATTTTCAAGCCATTGAAGCCAGGACTTGAACAGCAATCAATATGTGGAAATCCAGCACCTTAATCACCATGCCACCTGCTAGATCCCAGCAAGGGCACATGAAAAACAGATGTTTTTCATCTGTTTTTCCACTGGCATGAGGAGCCCCACATATTCAGGGGGTAATCTCAATTCTAATTCAATTCAATCCAATAAACCATCTTTAGGCCACTCTCCTCACACCCTTAGAGAAAGCATTTTTCTATGGTAATAGTAGGCTTTGAAACCTATAAAACCAAAGTTGTGGGAACAAAAGAAAAAGTCAAGTGAGATTGAAGTTGTAGGGAAGAGAAAGTTAGATTCATAGTAAGAGAAACCACTCCTACTTTCCCCCTACCCTTGGCTTTAGCTATGGGAAAAAGACAGCATATATAGGCTGTCCACTCAAGCATAAGCAACATCTGGTGGGACAACATTCCCACTTACAAGGTGTTGTTACCCAGCTCGAACCATACTTCATTTTCAGGAAGCCATTCCATAGTGTAAATTTTTTCTGGTTGACAAGGTATGTGTATGAATAATAGATTCTAAAGACTATTGGCTCACTTCTGCCATAAAATGATTTCCCTGGTCAGATAGACTATTATGAGAGAAATTTATGCTTAATTAAGTCATCCTCTGAGTCTACCCATTGTGTATTGCCAGAAGCATTTTTCACAGGGAAACTAGGTGAAAGGATATGTTTAACTCTGTATTAATTTTGCATGTTTTTGTACCTGAAATTACTTAAAAATTAAAACTTTTTTTTTTGAGAGGTTTTTCTCAATAGGGCACGTGCACTCGCCAGACAGAGAGAGAGAGACATAGAGACAGAAAGCGAGAAATCACCCCCCAGGGGGGATGGTCACGCCGCAATCCCTTCTCCTCCATTCTCCTCTCGGGATCTTGGGCACGCACGCACATGCGCCCGGCGTGAGTTTTAAGCCACCGGGTCCGGGACGTGAACCACAGTCGACTACGTGGGAGTCCAGCGACATAGCCATTACAGTAACTGCTGGTTCCCAAAAATTAAAACTTCTTTTAAAAAGAGGGTAGAGAGGAGAAAAGGAGTTGTACCTGCTGTGAAGACTCAGTAGGAAACTGAGGACCCAATGTTTAATGGAGATGGGAAGAAATGTATGAATCAAAACAACATACCTCCTCTTTTAGTTATTTATTTTTAATTCCCAAAGGGTGTGTGAACTTGCCAGAGAGACACAAAAATGGAGAGTAAGGAGAGAAAACATCCCCCAATGGGTTGTACACTATTAGAAAATTAGTACAGTCACCATGGAAGACAGCACAGAAGTTCCTAGAAAGCTAAAAATAGAACTACCTTCCAATCCAATAATCTGACTATTACACATATCCAAAGGATAAGAAATGAGTACATCAAAGTAAGATTTGCACTTCCGTGTTGACTGCAGCACTATTCACAATAGCTAAGATATGGAATCAACCTAAGTACCCACATACCTTCTTAATGTTCAAAATAAGTAATTATTAAATGGGCTGATGTAACACGGCATTTAACTTCATTAACTTGTCTTGAATTACAGAACATATTTCCCCAGTCAGGTCTGTGAGACTCTGTTTAATTTTTTTCTTTTGTTTCTATGACAACAAAGTATTTTCATCTTTTCTATAAATTTTGTTCTATCTTCAGGTTTTCCTTAAGTTTTTGAGGGTTGTTTTTGGGGAGGAGAATATATTTCCAAAAAGTTTAAAATTTGAGTAGCAAAACAAGCACACTCATTATTTTTTTAAAAAAATATTGATTTATTTTATTTATTAATTTTATATTTTTTAAATTTGCTACAGGGCCTGTGTGTTCTTCAGAGAGAAAGTGAGAAGGCAAGCCATCAGGTTTGAGACTCAAACTGCAGTTAGCCATGTGCCTTGACTACTACACCACCTCCTGGTCCTCAGTTGAAAGGTGAAGCCAGAATTTGAACCCCCAGTGCCCAACTCTGGAGTCTGTCTTCTTAATCAGATTCCACTCTGGCTCCCTTCATTCTTAATGAAGCATAATATCTGAATTGTTTAGCTTTGAAATACCAGCTGTTTGGCTAGTAGTTCTTTTAGGGTTGGTGGACCATTCCATTGCTTTAACTTGCTGGTTGCATCTGCTTGACCTGCAGATAAAGTACCCCGTGGGTGAGTCAATATGTGGTACCTATGCAAACTGTTGTGCTTTTATTTCCATACATAGGCACCATCTCCTTTGGCAGGAGGAGGAACAAAGTTTATTTCTGCCCAGTAGTGAAAGAAAATTTACTTAGATGTATGAGTTAACTGGTATCATACTTCTGATGTATTCTCTATTAAAATCTTCAACTGACTAAAATAGCTGTCCAAGTTACTTACCCTTTAATTTGGCATTACTAAGAGGTAGAAATGTTATTGTGAGACTGAAATAATTTTTTTTCCCATTTTTAAAAACAATAGTGCCGGGGCCAACAGATGGCATAGCAGTTATATCACTGGACTGCCATATGGCTGACTGCAGTTTGGGTCCCAGAATGGGTGGCCTGGAAAATCATGCAGGGAGCACCAGCAGGTGGCGTAATGGTTATGTTGCTGGACTCCCACATAGTTGACTGCGGTTTGAGTCCTGGATCCGGAGGCTTAAACTCACCAGGTGCATGTGCATGCATGCCCAAGATCCGGAGAGGAGAATGGAGGAGAAGGGATTGTGGTATGGCCATCCCCTCTGGAGGGTGATTTCTTGCTTTCTGTCTCTCTGTTTCTCTCTGTTTTTCCAGCAAGCATATGTTCCCTATAGCAAAAACTTCTCAAAAAAAAATAATAATAATCATGCTAGGCACGTGTGCATGCATGCCCAAAACCCTGGGAGGAGAATGGAGAAGAGATTGCAGCATGGCCATCCCCCTGGGAGGTCATTTTTCCCTTCCTCTATCACTGTTTCTATCTCTCAGGCAAGTGCCTGCTTCCTAAAGTAAAAGCCTCATTAAAAAAAAAAAAAAAAAGCAATGGGGCAGTGCAGTACTTAATGTGTGTTCACTTGAGATTCCTGGAAATTCAACTCTCATTTAATAGAGAGATAGTAAGTGAGTGATAGGGAGATAGGAGAGAAAAGCAAAAAGGGTTAAATTATAAAGGACCAGGCAAGCAATGCTAAGCACATTGAGATTTGATTTTAAAAGTTCCCAATTATGAGGCACTGACAAGCCCAAGAAAGAGTACGAGGGAGGGGACTGGTTTCAACAGATTGGCCTTTTCAATCTTTACTTGGAGTAAAACTTCTTTTTCAATATGTAAATATGCTTGAGAGAATGGAATCCTTGTCATTGACAACTTGCTGCAAGTTATTTTGATCAGCTAATCAAAGGGCAGCTGGAGAAGCCAAGGCTTTGAGGACATAGGGTGGACAGTGCCCCAAATGATTTTGGCTGGGGTCCTGCTATCCATAATGTATCACTCCTGAAAATTGCCCTGTCACCTTCAGCACTTGCTGCAAGTTGTATATGTGTGTGTTTAAGGTCAGAATGCAAAATTTTGCCCCAGGATATGATCCTAAAACAACTATCAAGAATCCATCTACTTTTTACAAACTAAATTGATTGATTATGTGATTAGAATAATTGGAATGTGATTCAATGAAACTTATGAATGAGAGTCTGGAACAGTACCCAGTCTAACCTGTTTTATGCCACTTCTTCAAGAAAGTAAGCCTTTCTTTGATCAAAAGCCACTAAATGCAATTCTTGTCAAGATGGAAAGACATGTGTACTTTTCAAAGCAGAATTTTAAAGAACAAAGCCAGGGCATCCATATACCTTGGATTATGTATTTTTAAATTATTTGAGAGAGAGGGAGAGAAAGAGAGAGAGAGCAATTATTTTTAAATTATTTGAAAGAGAGGGAGAGAAAGAGAGAGAGAGAGCAACACCCCAACAGCATCTTCACTCCACAATCCAGCCCCAGCCAAGCCAGTCTGGATCATAAGCACAAGACTGAGCACAACCAGACTGTACAGGCAGACCTAGGGACGGGAACCGGAGACATTCCCACGTGGGTCAGCGTCAAGGAGCACTGCATTATTGCCAAACCACTGCAACTGGCCTGAACTGTCATTTCAATCAGTTACTGTACCAAACTTTAAGAATGCATAAGTTACTTTGTTAAAATATTTTTTATTTACTTCCTATACATCATTTCCTTAAATAAAAAAGACGAAATGTCTCTGTGATATCTTTATTAGCAGTCTACTTTTGAATCGGTAATTTGTGCACAGATTATGCTCCGCAAAGCATGAATCATATAGATCCCATTATGTGATTATGCAAATGCACACTAAGTATACAATTACAAGCATATATGGGCAGTGAAATTTAATTAATTATTATGACTTAGTTCAGTTGCTGAATGTAGTTTTATTAACAGTCCACAGATGTGTTTCCTCTCTTGATTCATTTACATTTTAATACATGTAGAAATGATAAATTAGTGTAACAGCAGATGATAAAAACAGATGGAATAAACATAATTGAACCCAAGATGATTTACATAGGTTTGAACTGAACAGTTTGTGTATTTAATACAGTTTTAAATGCCTTATTCTTGTGCGTCTATTTAGGAAGAACTTCACAAACACAGACAAAAAGACATTCAAACCAGCCAGCCAAGGACATTTTAAAATACATATTTAATAGTTACTAGACAGCTCTTTAAATTGGTAAGAAATCACTGATTTTACCTGAAAATATAAGTATTAAAAGAAAAAATAATTGGAAACATCAGACATGTAACCTGCAGATTATAAAAATTACTAATAAGCCTTAATGCTAAGTGAAGTGAACATCTGACAAATTACTGGACACAATTGAAAATCTCAACCACATGCAGGGTGCATTGTCCCCTAGAAGGCTGCATTTCAAACTTAAATAATTAATGATCATTTCGAAATGGAAATCTAAAACCATTAGAATTGCTTCAGTTCCCAAAATAGTATTTGTATGTGTGCACATGTATATGAAGCACCAATTTTTTTAATGTGCATACATTTGAACCTATAGGACTATCACTCCCATTTGTCTGAAATACCATCGAGTGAGATTGTAATTGCATTTTTCTTTAAAAAAAATCAATATTTGGGTTGATCACATTCCTCTGGTGTCCAAAAGATAAAGAAAATGCCTTCTTGTCGTCAAGAAACATTACAAGAACAGACTAAGACATGAATTAGTTACTAGAAAACAACTGCTCAGTGGTCCTTAGAAAGACTCCCTTCTCCCTCTTTTTATAATATGACATTCTTGGCAGAGTTCTCCTTTAAACAGAAAGTAGATAATTATAAATGCATACAATTCAAACTTCCTTTGCATTCTTTGAATATATTTTTTATTGGTGGTGGTGATTTTATTTTTTTTATTTTATCTTTTTTTTTTTTTTTCTATAGGGCGCGTGCACTCGCCAGAAAGACAGAGAGATAGAAAGCAAGAAATTACCCCCCAGGGGGATGGCCACGCCACAATCCCTTCTCCTCCATTCTCCTCTCGGGATCTTGGGCACGCACGCACAGGTGCCTGGCGTGAGTTTAACCTACCGGGTCTGGGACTTGAACCGTGGTCAACTACATGGGAATTCAGCGACATAGCCGTTACACTAACTGCTCATCCCTATTTTATCCTATTTTTAAGACAAGGTCTTTCTGTCATGATTTTCCTGCTCCAGCCGCCTGAGTAATTGAGACCACGGGACTAAGTCACCATGCCAGGTCTTTTAGGGCAGGCTGCAAATCAAACTCAGGCCTCTCATGTGACCTTAGACTGCCTAGTAGCAGGGTCAATCAGTGTACACTTTCACATGTGGATCTCCTTGAAGTTATTTTAACCATGATTCATCTCTGAGGTGGTATCTTCAACTTGAATTCTTCTAGTTTTCTATCCATGATGCTAAAATAACAGCATAAAATTGTGAATAGTGTATAAATATATATATTTTTTGGGGGGGGGAGGTTTTCACTATAGGGCATGTGCGCTTGCCAGACAGACAGAGAGAGACATAAGAGACAGAAAGCGAGAAATCACCCCCCAGGGGGGATGGCCACGCCTCAATCCCTTCTCCCCTCCATTCTCCTCTGGGGCTCTTGGGCACGCCTGCACACGCGCCCGGCATGAGTTTTAAGCCACTGGGTCCAGGACGCAAACCACGGTCGACTACGTGGGAGTCCAGCGACATAGCCATTACGCTAACTGCTGGTTCCCTGAATAGTGTATATTTTGTAAAATCAAGTTATTAATACTTTACAGTCAAGTAAGCCAACTTTTCAAAAATGTGTTTCAATTAAAAATAAGAAACAACTATAATGTCAGAACAGAATTTCTATTTAGATCCTTATCCTTCATATGTCACCCTTCAAGAAGAAAATTTTTCATCCCTGGTTTGCCTTTGGGAGTCAAAAATGCATAAGAACTATCCCCAGTAAGTTAAAAAGGCCTACTTCATCTGATAGCAGGTCAGCAAGACTGACCAATATTGCAATGGTTGAAAAAGTAGGCCTCTTAAGCTATGCTAGGGAAGAAGGAACAAACTGGAGACCAGTCAGCTGCAAAACAACTAAAATATGATTTAATTAGAAGAAACAGAATTGAAGCAAGTGAGAGTCAACCACTTGACTGTCAACAGATGGGAGTTTTTGTTTATTTTACTTTGAAATTTCCAAGAAATGTTAAAGCAAAGCAGGGCAGAGTAAATATTCTCAATAGAGAGGGAGTAATGATTAATTTTACACAATTAAATTGTTTATTATACCCTTGGCCACAGTCATCATTTGTGCTCAAGGTGACTATCATGGCATAATTTTTATCTAATTGTTTCTGAAATAAAAAGATACAACAGAGCATGGAAAATCAATGACACATCGCTCACCACACCCATACCCAAAGTCAGCATTTCCTGCCCTGGCAACTCCTGTTTTCACCCCCTTGGGATTCTTCTCAGTGTCATCAATAAACGGCCACTATGGCTAGAAGTATGACAGGATGACTATGATGAACCAGATATAAAAACTAGCTAATTTATGACCTCACAAACAAGTTAAAAATTTGGTTAATTTTTTGTACTAAAAAAGTTCTTGGAAGATATTCATTTCCTGAGTCATGATGGGAAAATCTTAAAAACTTGATAAAATTTTCTAAGTATGAAAACATTTAAATAGATTATATATTGTTAAGCCACTGTTCTTGGTAGCCATAAAAATGTTTCATCTTCATAAATAAATAGTTTTATAACAGCAAGTCTCTACTCTCTGAAGTTTGATTTATAATAACTTCGATGCCCACAATGAACTGGACGATTTGCTCCCACTACTTTTACTTGCCATGCTTATGCAAAGTATTCATAAATTTCACAATTCTCTATTAGTATTCTTACCACTATTATATAAATTTCATTTGATGACAGTATCACATCAACAATCTGCCAGTGCTCAGAAGCTGGATAGAGACCTCGAGCTAGTAGCCCAGATGATGGACTGATGCTTTGTACAGTTTTATCAGGGTCACACCTATCTGTAGTCAGTTGTGCCTGATCATCATCTCACTTGGTTATCATAAGTAAGCATATTCAAAATGGATGCCATATGTCTTCGTCTGATAATGTTTTGCTTACGGAAATGCCTGAGATTGGGTGATTTATAGAGTACAGATTAATTTGACTCATGATCCCCGTAACTGGAAATTCCAAAGACATGAGGTTGCTACCAAGCCAGCTACAACATGGCCCACAGAAGTAGAGAGGATGGTGGCTAGGTAGAGAGAGACAACATGGAGGTAGTCACCTTTTTTGTAACCCACTTTCATGAGAACTAACTACTCATGAGAGCTAGAACCCACTCAGAGGTTCACAAGACATTATTAACCCATTCCTGGAGTTGATGCTTCCATAATCCAATCATCACCCATTAGGCATCACTGTCTCTCAACATCATTACACTAGAGATCAAATTCCAAAGCATGACTCTTCATGATACACACTATCATCTAACTACAACATCATGAAAAATACTACATTGCTAATTCCCTGTTCAGATATATTTCCACTTATTGCTAATAAAGCAAATGAATTGCCTTCCTGTATCACAGAATCCTGTTTTTGCCTTCATTCATAAACATTTAAAATACTGCTATTGTAGCACCTCTACACTTTTTAAAATTTCTTTCATGAGAGAGAAAGAGAGACCAGTACCGTCAACAGGGTCTCATGCTACAAACTACATCCCCCTACATCCCTCCAGCTTTTCCAATGAACCAGGATCATGGGCACACAAACCCAGAATGCACAGGTCTTCCAGGGACCCAAACCTATATGAATCCAACCTTGACTAAATAGCATCTTACTTCTGTACCAGCAAGCTGGCCCTAGAAATTCCAACTGTGTCTAAGACATGGAAGATGCTTAATAATCCTTATTGATTTAATGCACATGTACTATTTTAGAGAAATTTTTGCTATAGGAGATACAGAGACAGAGAGACAGAAATAGAGAAATCACCCTCTGGGGGGATGGCCACGCTGCAATTCCTTCTTCTCTATTCTCCTTCTGGTATCTTGAGCACACACACACATACATCTGATATGAGTTTTAAGCTGCTGGGTCCGGGACTTGAACCACAGTCAACTATGTGGGAGTCCAGAGATATAACCATACATCATCTGCTGGTCCCACACATGCACTATATTTTAAAAGAAGAATTATGGTGTCAGGTCCAGGGTTGTGTCAATCAACATTGTCCTAATAGTATGAGTTAAAGTGTGCTAAAATTAAGTATGGCTATAAAATCTCTCTCTCCCTCTGATGCTTCCAGTAAGCTGTCATTTTGGAAACATTCCTTTGTTTTCCATTAAGAACTTCTTTTAAATCTTGGTCTAATAACAGAGTTCAAGGTTTACCCAGAGTTCAAGGTTTAGCCACCTCTAGTCACATGTGGCTTTATTTGAAATTAAATGAAAAATTTGACAAATTAAAGTGTAAAATACGGTTCCTTAGTAGCACTTGCCACATTTCAAGTGTTGAATAGTTTGGAAGCATAGAACATTTCCCTCATCACCGAAGAGTCTATTAGACAAAGGTGATTTATAGCAGAGGTCAACAAACCACAATCCGGCCCATAAGCCCCATCCAGCCTGTTCCCCACTTTTATATGATCTATGAGATAAAAATGTTTTATTTTTGATTTTAAAATTGTTGGGGAAATAAAGGAAAAGAAGGCTATTTTGTGAAATGCAGATTTCAGAGTTCACAAGTAAAGTTTAAGTGGTACAGAACCATACTCATTTATTTACATATTGTGGATAACTGCTTTTATTCTGCAACAGTATAATTGAGTATTTGCAGCAAAGGGCATGTGACCAGTAGAGTCTGACATATTTATTATCTTGCCCATTACAGAAAAAATTTGCTGACCTTGCTCTAGAGGGAGACATTATGGTCTCCAAAGTGGTCTTAACCCTGTCCCAAATTCTGAGTGTTTGTGAGGAGACCAGATAATTCTTACATTGCGGAACTAATTACTTATTGAGGCCACAAAATGACTTTTCATTTCTGTGTTGAAGATTAGCGAGACAGACCATGATTAACAGCTCTGTTGGTGGAGTTTAGGGGAGAAAGGAAAGAAGTGTATTCTTCCTCAATGTAAACTGACGAGCACTAGAGCATCATATCTTTCTGTGCTTACTATGGAGTATACACAGGCCTACCGCTGCCAAAAAAGAATGGCAAAAGGGGCCAGGCGGTGGTATGATGGGATTGCCACTGGACCCACATGGAAAAGGTCCTGAGTTCATGCCTCATGATCTCCCTGGGCATGCAGCCTCACATCTATGTGCCCAGGATCACAGCTTACGGAGACTGTAAGTGCCTATCCATCTCTGTCTCTCTCTCTCTCTCATAGAAAAAAACAAATGAATAAATTTTGGGGGGAAAATTAGTAAGAAAAGAGCAGCCCTATCATTTCCCTACTGAAAACAAGGGGCTCCTCGATATTCTCTGAGAGTCCTGCTAAATTCCCTTTAAGCTAGCACGGCACCAATTCTCCCTGCAGCTGCACAGGCAGACACGCAGACCTGAGCTGACGGCATAATTAGGCCTCAAATCAGGTGTAAGTTCAACCAGAGTGGAAAATATGCCACAGCATCCTCAGTGAACTGTGAACTCTTCCCTACCTCAAAAGGAGGCACGCTGATTGTGTTTCTTTAAAAGATTTCATTACATAAGGGTAATTGTCACAAGTCAGGGAATGTCCAGGGTCACCCAAACTGTAATAGTTACATTAGGCTGGGACTTGCTGTAAATTGACAGAAGAAAGGATCCAAACAGGAGGATGCAAGGGATCAAGGTAGAATTCCAAACACAGGTACCAAAAGAAAAGTGCTGAAGAGCTCAGAAGGAGCTCTGCGTCACAGAAATTCTGGGTCTCTCACTGTGACAAGTCATTCTTGGTTCAGGGCTCAGAATATAGAAGACTCCAGAGATTCTTCTCTCTAGTAATGAGTCTGATGAATCACATTTCATTCTCTCAAGGAGGTGCCAAGTAATCACTTTACGTCTAGCTCTAATATAATCACAGTGTGACCACGGGTAGGAGTGCTAGATGACATCGACTGACCTGAGTTTGAATCCCATCTTCAGCACCTATTAGCTGCCTCATTTTTCTCAGCTATAAAAGGGAGTATGGACTTACAAATTTGTTTTGATAAACAATAAAGATAATTCAAGTAAAGTGCTTACTATCGAGACAGGCAAAAGCAGTAAATCTGAGTGCTGATGTAGAAGGTATGGCTAATGGCCTGGCCATACCCATTCCTCCCCCAACCTTCTTTGCAAAGGGATTCTTGACAATGCTCAGAGGCAATGCTTAGTTCCACACTAAGGATCATAATCTGTTTAGGACAATTTCGACAACATCATTCCCCACTTTTCTACCCTCCCTTGCAGTGGGAACTTGCAGGTACCAATGAGACCGTAACAGAAATTTCCTGAACACGAGAGGAGGAAGCAGGATAGTTAGGGGGACAACATTTGTTTCCTTAGACAGAAGAAGACAATGAAGTAAAAATCATGAGGAAAAGGCTACAAGACTTGTAGTCACAGTTCTTAGCTATTGTTCCTACACTCTAGATTCTCTGAATTCTAAGAAACAGAAACCTCTACCCTTTGTACATTATCTTAGTTTTAGCCATTCCTAAAAATGGATTAGATAGAGTCAAGGTATCCCAATTGTACTGGTAAAAAATATTTTTAATTTCCTTAGCAATTTGGAAGTCACTACTTTGGGAATGACAAAAGCAAGAAGTGAGAAGGGTTAACTAGACTTTCCTTGCCTCTCAGTGACTCCTGCAGAGGGTGTCCTTAGGTCCTGTTAGGCATCTGCAATGCCATGGCTGCCACAAAGAGTCACATGTTCTTCCAGTTGGAAAACATTTGAGGCTGCAATGAGACAGACACAAGGACAATAAAACGTAGCTACCTTTCTTTCAGTGCTTACTATATACCACAGACTCGACTAAGAATATTACACATATTGATCCTTCTAATACAATGCTTCTGATATTAGCACTATTATAAGCCTTGTTCTACAAAAGGAGAAACTGAGCCACAGAAGAGTTAAGTGGTGGGGCTCTGAAAACAACTCCCCAAAGTAAAAGCTCAGAAGCAGAATTTCTCTCTGACTTCCTCTTGCTGCCCTGCTTATTGTTCCCTATTCTCCACCAAGGCAAGCCACAGAGCCAGGATCCCTATTCCTCATGGCGGAGTATAGAAACCAGTCCCCTTTCCCCCAAAGCCAGTCATAAAACAAAAATACTGCTCTTACTTTCCCTTACTTTTCTGTGTAAGAGTTGGCCATAAAGAAATTCTCTGACCTACCTTGTTTCACATTAGATCAGAAGACCCTCATTCCAGAGGGATTCTATCCCATACCTGGGAGGAACGAACGCTACACAGAAAAGTCAAAAAGAATCTCAATGATGGGCTTTGCTAGGTCTCCCCATTCAATCTATTCCCATTAGCTCACACCCTTTTCATTCAATCACATTTCTACATGGCTGTTTTGGCTTTATGGATCCTAAGCAAAAAATCAATTTGCTTCTCTTCCATCTTTGGTTCTTCAATATGAATATTCTTGTGTACACATGTATAGGTCAAAATCAACCTGTAGGCCTCCTCTCTTATACATCTTCTTAATGTCAGTGATTTTCAGGAACTTCAGAGGAGGAAGGAATTTCCTTTCCCCTTCACTCTATGAGTAAAATAAACTAAACTGACTTTTCTTCTGGAAGCTGCAGTCAGGAGAACCCAGGATCTGCCAAGGTCAGCAATATGCATAAAAACTCTTAACTGTCCAGCTCCCGATTTCCTTCTGTGGAATTCAGTTGATCAGATGGTAAAAATCACTGCTTGCCTCTTTTCCTTTCCCAATTTAAATCAAGAGGAGAAAAAAGACTTATGTGAACTCTTGCAGCAACTCCTGTGCATTTTGGTGTGAGTATTCATTGTTGAGCCTTTTCTCCCAGAAATAGCCTCTGTTTTCCTTTGTCTCTGTCTTTCTATGCCGTTTGGACCTAACGAGAAGACCTTCTTGTCTTAAGTCTTTGAAAGTTTGACATGTAATCAAGAGGAAGCATTCTTCCTTGATCCCCACCATCCAAGGGGTATGATTTTGGGTAACATCCAGTGGCCAGTCTCAAAAGGCTGGGAAATTTGAAGCATGTAAAATTCCAAATGCCACATTTTTCCTTTCAAGAGAGTCAAGCACTCAGGGGAGTTAGTCTTACTGAGGAGTTCTAGTCATAAGAGGTTTTATCATGTCAACCCTTTGTTGCCTGATTGGTGCTGTGAAAGCCCAATCCTAGGTGTGCCTACCCAGTGTCACACATTAGCAGGTCTCCAATTGGCAGTCTCTTGTGTACGTAGGTGTACGCTAAAATAAATCTGTATGCTTTTTCTCTCATTTATCTGCCTACTCTCAGTGATATTCAAAAACCTCATCATGGAGAAGGGACTTTCCACTTACTACAGAAATAACTTTCCTAAGATTACACAGTTAAAAAGTGATCAATATAACTCAGGAGCGCAGGGGTGCAAGGGTAATAGAGCCCAGCACTTGCAGTGAGACATGGGTTCTTGTCCCATGCTCAGGAAAAATTAGAGACATGGACACAGAGAGTAGGTATAGCAAAGCAGGGAGTTTATTCAAGGAGAAGGAAGGAAAAACAGCTCCCAAGAAGGGAGGGGTCTCAGAAAGTAGGTTGCCGAGGAGGAACAGGGGTGAGGGGCTTTTGTTTGGGACGGAGGGGCCTTGTTCAGAGTTGTTCTAGGTGGACCTCATGCATGCATTCCCCTCATGGTGGGGAGGGGCACATGCTGGATGGATCTAGTTATTCTCCTAACTTTGGAATGGGTAGGAGGGCCAAGAGAAGCTTTTCTAGAAACTTTGGGCCATAAAAGCCATTATATTATTCTCTTCTTGAATGTGGTAGGGCCTGGAAAAAGCCTTTGTTTTAGGACTAGGTCACATTGCCTAGGTCAATCACTGAGACACCGCTCCAAGAGGTCCCTGCCAAGCAAGCAGCAGAGCTGCTTTCTCTCCATCTTAAAAGTTAACCATTATGTGATTTCATTTGAGGCCTATACCCTAAATATATATAGAAAGGTTTTTTGTTATAGGGTACGTGTGCTTGCCAGAAAGACAGAGAGAGACAGAGAGACAGAAAGCAAGAAATCACCCACAGGAGGGCTGCCACAGTTCCTTCTCCTCCATTCTCCTCTCAGGATCATAGGCACACACACACACACACGCCAGGCGTGAGTTTAAGCCACCAGGTCTGGGACTCAAACAGCGGTCAGCCACATGGGAGTTCAGTGACAATAACCATTATGCCAACTGCTGGTCCCCTTACCTCCTTAACTATATTTTTAGGGTCCCTGTCACCTACCTCAAAACTAAAATTCAAATTCAAGTACCAAGTCTATGAACTTAAACACTATGTAATATATACTAGTGTCTTTGCCTCCAGGATTGATGGCTTCAAACCCAAGTTCAGGCAGATAAGGCATTAGACTGATCTAATAAATCAATCTGGCAGACTTCTGGAAAACTCCAATCTCGAATTTTCCCAAGTCATCTATTCACTTGGCTCTTCAAGGCATCTGGTTTATGAGGCAATAGGCCAGTCAGTTTAGAAAGTTAGACAATCTAAATGCCTACAAACAATCCGAAGAGAGGAGAAGTTTAGCTTTGAAAAGAATAATGAAGATAGATAACCTTATCTAAAGAGAGAGAGAGAGACTCAGTAGGAGATAGAGATAGAAAGGTATTAATCCCAGAATTCAGAAGTTTTGGAAAACATTTATCTCTGCTGGTACCCACTTTCTTGGCTGTCAGGATGTGGCTGTTATTTCCACATTTCCCCTCCCAAATATTGATCCAAATATTAACAGCATTGATAGTGTCTACCCTGAGAACTGCCCCTCTGCCTGCTTAAGCAACAGTCTACATGAAGGTAATCTAAAATTCATCTGATTCGACACAAGTCTGTTAGGGGGTAGAGACACAACAGTAGGGGGGGCTAAGTTGTCTTGTTTAGGATGACTAACAGGTTTCAATAAGGCGATTGTAAAAATTCCATTTTCATATTGTATCTGAAGCAAATTATATAGATTTTATTTTAAGAGAAAGAAGATGATGTAAGAGACCAGTAAAAGCACCTTTCGGTAATTATTGCAGTATTTTGAATGGAGAATAAATTCCCAGTGCCTTGCCTCCTCATCCATTTGAAATACAAACTATGGAGCACCTGCAGAGTGACGGACACAGGGTAAAAACATCCTAACAAAGCAAGAGACGTGCTATATATCCTTTTTATTTCTTTCTTGAGGTTTTTAGGAGTGGAAACTAACTTTTACACTGATACATGAATGTGTCTTGTATTTGCCTATACCCTTGAAACAGAACCATAATTCTCTTATAAATACAATAGTAGTGTAGTACAAAGAAGTACTTTTCCAGAGAGGACTTGTTTAGAAAGCAATTAGCATTTGAATTGAAAGATGATTGATGACTGAGGACTCTAAAGTATTTAAGGCAGGGGCTCCAAAAAGGGTAAGGTGACTTTTAAAAGCATTTGATAAATGTCTGAAGGATTCACCCCACTAACCCATTCTTTCTCGCCCTAAAACACCTCTTTCCTTTATGGCATCCTCCGGATTGTCTACTGCCCTCAGGAACACATGCACCTTCAAGAGCTATCATGTCCTCTCTGATCTCTTCCCCCAAATCTTGGATTGAGGGGATTAAAAGGTATTTTCTCCCCACAATCTATACCAGAAACATGTCCCCTGGATTAATATCATCACTAAATTGCCTGTTCAGTGGGTGGTAACTGTTCTGAAGGAAACTGTCTGCATGCATTTTATTGATCACCTTTAAGGAGTGCAGTAACCTCCGGAATTTCAACTACTTTTTATAGAAAAAGAGTAGGTCCTGTTATCTCAAAGCCTCCCTAGAGCTAATTTTAAGGAAAAAAAATACAACTGCCTACTTAGGAAAAATAAAAAGAAACTTTACATTTATGTCAATAAACCAGATAAACATGGACAAATTTTAAATTCAGATCACTGCTTTTGACACCAATAAAGCAAAGTTATCTAGGATCATGAAGAGCCTGACTACCTCTTGATTCTGGAATAATGATACTAAATGAGACAGGAAAAGACCATGTGGCAAGTCAAAACAAGGGTTTATCTTCAATTCAGGGAGTAGCAGTTCCTTCCTTGCAGCTCTGTGACCTGTAGCTGGTACTTGGTCTAAATCCCAATGAGCAGGCACATTTCCTGGCAACACAATGAAAAGTACTTTTTGTACCAATGGTTGATGTCTCCAACTCTTATGGAAATGAAAGGGCAATTCAAGAAGAAAACTACAGGTGGTCACACAGTTCACCTCTCCTCTGGATCCGAAACAATTGTTTTGTGTTCAGGTTTTCAACCCTTTTGGCAGTGCCTCTTGCCAGAAACCCGTAATAGAGCAGAAGAGAAGCAAAACCATCAGCTGCACTAGCAGGCTACACAGATGAATAATATATTTCCAAATTAATTGAGTAAGAACATTTGGCCGTGTCTGCCAGATTTATTTTATTGTATGATTTGCAGGCTAATAGTGAAGACTGAGTTCTTAATTATAAGATTTGCATTCCTCCACTCTATCATAAACACTCATAGGAAAGCTGTCTTGTCCTAAATTGAAATAAGGATTTGAATGCATGATGGCAAATGGATGAGCCAGCAAACCACAAGCTTTCCTCACTAATATTTCTTAAGGACTCTGGGCCCTCAAGTTACAAGAACTTATCAATGACAAAATTCAGTTCTTGACCTCTCAATTCTAGACGTTCCATTCCCTGCATCACAGGCAGGAAAGAAAATGTGGTGTATTTTTCCATTTATGAAGAAACCCATGTCAAGTCACTCTCTCTTGAGATGTGCAGTGTGAGTCATTTCATAGTGTCAATTTTAGTTGGAGCAAACTCCCAGGTGATAGCGATTTGGCAGGTATCAGATGACAGATTGAGAACAGGCTACACACTACAGAACAAAATGAATCTAACAGGTTCACAGCTAGCAAAAACCCAGGATGCTAGCCTCCAAAACCTTTCAATGTAATATGCTGAGCAACTGAATAAACCTCCACCTATCAGGGCCGAAGTCCTGAAGGACAAGCTACAGCTTCATGTAAAGGTGTGGGGTAGACTAAGTTGGGCAGATCAAATCATACAGTCTTCTTTCTATTGCCAATATTTTAGAACACAGTAGGATAGGAAACACAGATTATACTCAGCAATGGGACTTCTTCGGACCAGAGGACCAGAGAAAGTTTACTTTATGAGAAGGTTCTTGAGGGTAAAAAAAAGTTTAAGTTTGTGAAGGGACTCGATGTCAAACTGGTCAAAAAAAAAAAAAAAGTTGAGTAGAAAGAAGGAATTCATATTTCAAAAAAGTGACTGGAGAAGATTGAAATATCTGTTTCAATGGTTCGCAAACATCATGCATCAGAGTCACCTGGAGTGTGTGCTACAGCAGACACTGTTCTCTATTCTGATGAGGAGGCCCAAGCTGAGACTCAGGACTAACATGTCTATCTGGTTCCCATGTGATGCTGAACTGTGGTCTGGGGACCACACTAGCAATCACTGGGTTATTCTGGAGTTGCTCATCTTAGAATTATTGGCAATTCAGGTCAGATGCTGCTGTACAGGACTGTCCTGTGCACTGTGGGATATTTGGCAACATCCTTGACCTCCACCCACTAGAGGCCAGTAGCAACTCCTTGAATACAACAACCAAAAAATGTTTGTTTCCTCGGCATGAGTCCCCCTCTTCCTCCACTTCCCCCAAAGGGCACATTGTACACTGAGATCTAGACTAATATCAAGAAAATACTTTTATCTCTAAATTCAACTTTTTCTAATCATTGAATTTTTTTTATTTTGAAGATCTATTTGATGATGGTAAATATTCCTCTTATATTTAAAGGCCAAATAGAAAGATAGGGGCAAATTTTCAGACCAAGAAAATAGGATTTGTATTTTCTGATTTATTCAGCTACAGCGAACATAAAGCAACTTTTAGCTATTCATTCTCTAACAAAAAATCTGAGATGTTTGGGTCTGATTAAGATGTGTTCCCTTAGGTGCTTTCAAATTCAAATATTCTACCCACCTCCCTAAAGTAATCAATAAAGAATAAATTCTAGAGTCCCCTTAAACCAAGAAACTAATGCTGAACACAATCATGGCAAGAATGTATGAATTAACATAGTGGTAAAAAATGAACATAATGGTAAAAAAACATACTCTCCCAGAGTGAAAGAATAACTAACAAAGACAGGTGAAACACCTCAGGAATAAGGTGATGAACTGACACTAAAAGCTATAATAAACAAGATTACATACAAAAATGTTGTACTTCAAAAAATAAATCAAGTTTGGGAACGAGCAGTTAGCGTAATGGCTATGTCGCTGGACTCCCACGTAGTCGACCGCAGTTCGCGTCCCGGACCCGGTGGCTTAAAACTCATGCCGGGCGCGTGTGCGTGCGTGCCCAAGATCCCGAGAGGAGAATGGAGGAGAAGGGATTGCGGCGTGACCATCCCCCCTGGGGGGTGATTTCTCGCTTTCTGTCTCTATGTCTCTCTCTGTCTGTCTGGCAAGCGCACGCGCCCTATAGCAAAAACCTCTCCCCAAAAAATAAATAAATAAATAAATAAAATAAATCAAGTTTAAACTTAAGTCTTTGGGACAGAGACACTACTAAGCACGAAACAATTTCAAACCAGCTGCTCTCAAAAAATGCAATGTGTTAGATCAGTAGATGGCACAATGGTAACATCATTGGACTCCCAATAGCAGACAACAGTTCAAGTCCCACACCCAGCAGCTTGAAAATCATGCTAGCTGCGTGTGCATGAGGGCCCAAGGTTCCAAGAGGAGAGTGGAGGAGAAGATGTTGTGGTCTGGCTATCCTCTCTGGGAGGATGATTTTTTTTTTTCTTTCTGTCTCTCTCTGTCTCTCCAGGAAGCTCATGCGCCCTATGCAAAAATCTCTCTTAAAAAATGCAATGTGTAAATATTTCTTCTTTAGAGTTCATACATACTGTTGATTTAATATTACATTTAACTTCAAAGATTAAAGATTAGTATTTAAAAAGGCATAGAAAGTTATTTCAGCAGCTAATAGGCCAATGGCAGGAAAGAACTATTAATTCTTTCTGGCACAGATTTTTTTATTGTTTGTCAGAAGGAACTAATAAGAGTTTTCATTATTTTAGATTCTGAATGGTTACATTATAGAAAAGATAACTAAAGTGGGAACTCTAATTCTAATTCAATCACTTCCCAAACTCTGCCACTTTTTTTAATTTGGAGCAATTCCATTTCACAGGTTTGCTATTTTCGTATTATGTGCTGGTGTGTTTAATGGAAATGAACCTGTGCAGTGTACACACAGAAAAAGTCCTATAAGATTAAACAGCAAACATAGCGAGCTAAAATTTCAACAGGTGCCCTACAGCCTTAAGGTATACCCTAACCTGCAATTCGGTGATCATTTAAGCAGAACTTGGGAAGGTGTTTTATTTCATACACATAAAAATTAGCCACAAGGCCTAGCAAGAGTGGTATAGTAGACCAGTCAACTCTATGCAGAAGGAATTTGTAGGACCCTTGAGAAAAAAATTTGAGGACTTTGGATCAGTAGACGGAAATGTGACTTAGACTTAAACCCCTTTTCCAGGCCTCAGATTACAATTCAGTGACGTGGAATTGAAAGTAAAAACTTGACCAGCCTATGGCATGGTGGTGCCTGAAGCCAAGCAAGTGTGTATGTCTGCCCAAAATCATGAAAGGAGGAAGAAATGGAGGAGAAGCGATTGCAGGGGGACCATTATGGAGGGTACTTTCTCATTTTGTCTCTGTGTGTGTCTCTCCTTAGTCTATGCATGTTCTCTGTAGTTTTTTTTTTCTTTTTAAGAAATGTATTCATGTTAGCATCTCAAAACGATTGTTATCAACAAGGTGGAAATAAGTGTGAGAAGGTAAGAGAATCTGGCCTTTGTCTTAGAATGTATCTCTTCGAACCGAATATTTTTAATCCATGCTGTACAACTGAAATATTTGTAAATATCTCATTTTATTTCAAAAAGTGAATAATCCTTAATAGGTCTTTTAATCAGCTATACCTGGACCACTAAGAACCACTAGGTTACTTAATGTTTCCTAGGAAGAATAGACTGCCTGACTTACCATCTATTTGTAATAGAACAGTGTGAGTTTCTTCATAGCAACCAATTAATTCTCCAATTCTCTGGACACTAGCTGGGCATCCTACAATTCAACCCAATTCTGATACGACTACCAGAAGCTAGTGTCAGACTCCACAGATTTAAGGGCTCAATCCTACAGAAGTGCCTTCGCTTCAGATGTCACGTATGGGTCCCAGGTTTCCACACTTTTGTCTGACTTGGTTACAAATCTGGGATTCCCAAAGCATTACTCACCCCACTTTCAATGTTTTGCTAGGACAGTTCCCAGAAATCAGGAAAATAGTTTACTTATTATTACCAGTCTATCACAAAGGATACAACTCAAGAATGGCCAAATATTGGATTGCTGGAAAAGTCATGATGCATTTTTGCACTGATAAATCATGACTCTTCTGATGACCTAGCAGACAAGAGGCATAGAACGAGGTATAGGAATAGAACAGGGGAGGGAGCGGAGCTTCCGTGAGCTTCTGTGTGCTCTCCGCAATGTTATCCTTTCAGCACCTCTTTGTGTTCACCAATCTGGAAGCTCTCTGAACCCCATTGTTTAGGAGTTTTCATGGATGTTTTATCACATAGGAATAATTAAATCATTCACCATTCATAATTGAATTCAGTCTTTAGTCGCCCTCCCCTCCCTAAAGGTCAGTTGATGGTGCTGAAAGTTTTAACCATCTATTTACACAATTTGGTCTTTCTGGTGACCAGTACCTACCCTGAAGCTATCTAGGGACCACCAGTCAACTTATTAGCATAAGAAAGACACTCCCTACCTGTATCAAGTATAAAAGACAAAGATCAAATATTTGAAGGGACTTCAAAGAGTTCATGGAAAAATGAAATTAAAATACAAGTTTATTTTGGTGCAAAAATATTTTAAATCTATGCAGATTTTTTTTAATTTTATTTATTCATTCACTCTACATCATTACAACATGTAAGAGATTTCCCATTCAGAATACACTGTATAAAATTTTATTTACTCATTCACTCTACATCATTACAACATATAAGAGATTTCCCATTCAGAATACACTGTATATTGGCTCAATCAAGCACGTCAACATACGTGTTACCGTCAACAAAAATTTTTCATTTCTTGTTTCCTGTATATTTTGCTTTTTTTTTTTTTCACCATCTTTGATTCCCTATCTCTCACCCTCTGCCATGTCCCACCCTCCTCCCACACTGTCTCTGGTACCCATGGTTGCATTCTATGCCTTTTCCCCCCATTTTACTGACTTGCATGCAAGATTTTTTTACAAGAACACATTTTCCATAACCTTTTAGAAAACTCCCCTCCATATACTGCCCATTACACTATAACTACTTACTATATAAAAAGAATGATGTGAGAGTCATAGAATTTACCCGCATATTACATATGTGCCATATTTAATAAGTCCAATATGTAAAATGTGGTCGTAATACCTTTATTGTCTTTAAGTCTGATCTAGGGAATGATCATCTATTGGATGTTAATAAATATTAAGCTAAAAACAAACAAACAAAAAATCAGATTCAGCCCCTAAAGAATACCCTGGTAAACACCACTATTGTGTAGGTTAAGACCCATGGGAGGCCCAGATTCAATATCCAGCCCAACATAAAATTCCATGTGCCTGTAGTCCCCGCTACTTAGGCTTAGACAGAAAAATCATGATGTAGGAGACCCTGTTTAAAATAAATAAATGGTTATTTTTTTCAAATGGCGTTAATCTTTGAATTAAACTAATTTTCTTTTCTTTTGTTAGTTTATGCCATCGGGTATGTACACTCACCAGAAAAAGAGAGACAGTGAGAGGGAAAGTAAGAAACCACTACTCAGAGAGGTAGCCACACTGCAATCCCTTCACCTCCATTCTCCTCCTGGAATTTTGGGCATGCCGGCACGTGTGCTTGGCATGATTTTCAAGCCACAAGATCCAGGACTCAAATCATCGTTGGTCATGGATTAAACTAATTTAAAGATATTTCTTTACTGCACAAGGTTTCAGGCCTGTAATATCTTAATGTTCTTTATGACCTTTCAAGAGAGGTATATATTATACACAATTACCCCAAATGAGTTGATCATGAACCTCATTTGTAAACAAAACATCTCAGGAGAATAGACAACAGTAGAACACAGCTTGACAAACACTGAAGGGCATATCTTTGGCAGCATTTTATATTTCAATGCCATATTCACTTTGAGGACTGAGAATTATGATAGTGCATGCAGCACTTGGTAAATATTAGGCCATATGCCTCTTCTTTTGCCCACACAGAATGTCATTCTAGGCTTATGTGGATACTCTTGGGTGTGCAAGATTAGTGCTGAAGGAAGTGGGAATTTTGTTTGTGTAAGGTTTTTCTGGATTAGACCCAGAGGTTTTTAAATGCTTTACTCAATTACTTGTTCCTTAAGCCTGGGGTACCACACCAAAATTGTTTAATTGAGTTGAAAAGGTTATTTACAGTATTTTCCACATAATTGACTTTTCAGCCAACTGATTTGCATATAGTACAACGTTGCTAATTTTTACTAATGACTTAGAGAACACTAGAGATTACAAAAAGAATTAGAGGGTACTGTAAGTAAAAGCATGAAATTAAAAGCAATTAGAGTTGTCTCATCACAAAGGGTCTTGATTAGTCCATGCTGATTATTTATGGTGGTGATTTATAATACACGATCATTCTTTTGTAATGAAACCTTCATGACATGTCATTTTATTTTCATCCTGCAAGAAAGATGGACAAAGCTGCTGGGGACTTGGTAAAGTCTGTCAGCTTTCCTGGTGAACTCAGTTATTCACTCAGTATTTACTGTACAGTACTATGCTTCTGCCCCATGCAAAGTATCTTCTTTAAGCATAATTTTAATGGCTTTTTTCTAATACCATAGACTAATAGATTTTGCTGGACCTTGGAAAACCTTGAAAATATAAAGACAATGGGGGTGGGGGCACCAATAATAATAACTCCAACACCGGGAGATGATTGCTATTAATATTTGTGAATAACAGAGACAATGTGGGAGAAGGGTGAGAAATGGGGGGGGGAGTGGGAGGGAGGAAACCAAGGGGGAAAAAGAAGCAAAATATTGAGTCGTCGCAAAAATGGAAAATATTTGTTATGCTTGTTTTCAATATTCTCCAGTGCATATATGTGAAGAAAATGTGAAGTATATAAATATGTTTGCATAATTAAAATCACATTTTGTTTTCAATTTTGTATTCTGATTATTCACAGCTGTTAATGAGGACACACCAAATTATAGCCATAACTTAATTACTACTGCATATTTAAAGTATATCATAAAGTCTCATTTATTTCAGTCCAGTTAATAGTTAGAAATCAGCAGTTATTTAGTTCCAATTATTTGAAAATAAATTAAAATCATTCCAATAGTCTAAACTGGTTGGCACTTTTAGAGGTAGTTATTTGCATATATTTCTGAATAGCTGAAAATAACTAATTTTGGAAGATGAGACAAACTCGATTCAAACCGGTATTAGTCACACTTGCTACTGAAGTGTTACCTTCCCAGTGCATGCAGCAACAATGTCAGGGAATCGGGAACAAGTTCCAGCTCCGTCTATATTTAGCTTTATAATGAAACTGAACTTCCTCAGTCATTGAGTTGCATTATAATTTCCATAGCCAATTTCAGCCCACTTTACTTTTGGGACACTTCAATTAGAAGTTCCAGGAAAAAAATAATTTTTATTTTCATGGTTACTATTTCTGTTTCACAGGTGAATTCATTGTAGCACTAAATAGGTAGGTGATTTTCATAAGGCTACATAGGAACTGAATTTCTCAGTATTCCTCAAGGTTTGTGTGAGGGTTTTTTGGTTTTGTTTGTTCGTTTGTTTTGTTTTGTTTTGTTTTTCTGGATCTCCTACACACGCCTTCAAATGCAGACTAAAGCTGTGCCTGAAGAAAACAGATGTGATACATTCATTCTCAATTGACACGATGGTTGCCGCATGAGAATAACTGGCATTAATTAATGCATCTAACAGCTTTAAGCTGACTATGCATTTGCACAACTTCCCTAAAAGCTTCCTAACAGCGTCCTCTGAAGTGTACCCAAGAATCTCTTAGAAGTCCCTCACAAGCCCTTCAGCTGCCTTGCTAGAGAGAGTTTGCCCAGTGCTATGAAAGCACATTAACATTTACACAAGCACTTTAGTAGTTCTGGAACTCACAAGTCCCATCTCTTCTAAGGTCAGTTCTACAAAACACCTAATACCTGTTCACAGCAGGTTCTCAATAAATATTCATCATCACATATTCTTATTCTTTTCATCTCCAGAATTGGTAATTTGTGATCCTTTCACTGACATTCCCTGGAAAGCAGCTTCATTTTCTAATAGCCATTGTAAATTTGCAACATTCAATCAGTAAAAGATGCAAGAAGCCCTTTGTTCCACTTCTTCCAGTTCATAAATTAATCTCTTTAGTGTACATTCATGTGTTGAGGCAAGTTAAATTCCTTTGCGATACTCAAGGAATAATGTAATAGGAGTTAATGCAGAGAGTTCTTATCCAGGAAACAAAAACCTATCCTTGGTGGCCCTGCTCTGTGCCTGCCTTGGGATGGCAACTTTACACATATTCTTATTTGACCCTCACAATGGCTTACTGTTGAGAAACTTGGAGGAACCAAGTCCAGGGTTTGACCTGATCCTGTACCTACCTGACTCAGGATTGGACTGTTTCCACCTCAGCGTGAACTACTGGGTTATCGACAAAGTCACAACATAGTTTTTTCCTAATTTTATGCAAAAATGTGTCATGACTTTTCCAGCAACCCAATATTTAACAGTCATTTCATCTTCCAATAGATTCCCGATGCCCCAGTATGCCGTATGGTTACAAGGTTTCTATTGGCCAAGAGAAGACCCAACTGGTTTCCTATGCTCCAGTAAGTACATATATATGTAGGCTAGAATTCATGTCACTTTAAAAAAATGCAAGGTCTAGACAAAGCCTGGAGTTTTTCTCCTTTGTTTATTAATGTACCAAATAAACTGCTAAGCATATGAGATAGTTTTGTAAAATCTCAGGACAGATTTTTTGAGTCCTCCAAATGAATCCACACCGGGCCAATGCTCTCCAAAAGTTTGCCATAGAACATCTTGATTCTCTCCAACAAAGAATCACCTTGGCCCAGGGACAGATAACCATGAATCACCAAATGGACCAATGTTAGCTCTGTCTGTAAGTGTATCCCTAGGGCAGTAGGGTCTCTCGAGTCATATGTTCAAGCACGTTCGTTTTGAGTACCCACTTTTTACCTGGCACTAATGTAGTTACTCAGGATATTCATCAGTGAACAAAGCAAATGAAGATTCCAGCCCTCAGGAAAGTTTATATTCTGGCAGGATAGAGACAAGAAATACTATTGGGTCTTTGGAAAAGTCATGATGTATTTTTCTATGTTTTTCTATGCAAAAATGTGTCATTGACTTTTCTGATGACCCAATTTACTTATTATAAGCATTATTTATCAAAACAGAGAAAGAACTATAGAAAACTACCCAGAGTTGCAAAGGGATCAGGGATTTGAGGATGACACAAGTTGCAACTCTAAATAGGACTGTCAGATTAGATCTCCTTGAAAAGCTCATATTTGAGAAAATACTTAAATGAAGTAAAGCAGTTAGCCATGAGAGCATCTAGGGGAAGAAAGTTCCTGAGAGATGGACCTGTCCCTGGAACAGACGCACACTAAACACATCTGAAAATGCAAGAGGACCTTTATGGCTGGAATGGAATGGTCATGAGACAAAATAATAAGATAAAGAAAGAGGGAGTCGAACTACCAAGGTCTCTGTTGGATGATCTAACAACTATGGGTTTTATCCCAAGTGTTATTTGCTAGATTTTGATGGAAAAATTACATAATATGACTTGCACATTAAAAAGGTTCATTCTAGGGAACCAGCAGTTAGCATAATGGCTATGTTGCTGGACTCCCATGTAGTTGACCGCGGTTCGCGTCCCAGACCTGGTGGCTTAAAACTCATGCCGGGCGTGTGTGTGTGTGTGCCCAAGATCCTGAGAGGAGAATGGAGGAGAAGGGATTGCAGTGTGACCATCCTCCCTGGGGGGTGATTTCTCGCTTTCTGTCTCTATGTCTCTCTCTGTCTGGCAAGCGCACGCGCCCTATAGCGAAAACCTCTCCAAAAAAAAAAAAAAGGTTCATTCTAGGGGGACCCTCAGGTGGCATGGTGGTTAAGGTATTAGATCTGATATTGTCAATTCTATGGTTTAATCTCTCACAGGGCAGCATGAAAATCACACTGGGAGCATGTGCATGCATGCCCAAATCCCAAAAGAAGGAGAAGGGGAGGATTTCTGACTTTCCTGTCTCACAAACCCTATGGCAAAAAA